>NC_053023.1:586553254-586570712 GCF_003073215.2 Triticum urartu | reverse complement strand
GGTGAACATCAGGGATATTGTACTGTACCCGGCTGAACCTCTGTATATACTTGCGCAGACTCTCGCCTCCCTTCTGGGGAATGACATGCAGGTCGCTTGCTTGGCCATGGGCTTGGTGACCTCCAGTAAAGGCGCCCACAAACTCATGGCACAAATCCGACCAGGAGGAAATAGAGTCTACCGGCAAGTGCATCAACCACGACATGGCGTTGGGTTTAAGAGCCAATGGAAAGTAATTCGCAAGCACCTTATCGTCGCGGGCTCCGGCGGCTTGCATCGCGATGGTGTAGATGCTGAGGAACTCAGACGGGTGAGTCTTGCCGCCGTACTTTTCGCCAACGTCAGGTTTGAAGGTGCGGTGAGTGGGCCACTGGAACTGCCGCAGCTCACGGGTAAAAGCCGGACAGCCTATCTCGTAAGGTAGGCCTCCAGGGCTCTCCGGGGCCGGGTGGTTCACAGCAGGCCCTGCTCGCCTGTCTGACTAGTGGCGCGCTCCATGCCGGCGCTCGATAGTGGTTCGAGCGTCTTCATGGGCTCGTTCCTGAAGAACTTGGCGCTGGTCACAGTGGGTCCGCGGGTCAGAAGATGCTATGGAGATGGCGTCACCCACGACGTCGCGATGAGCCGGCGTCCGCGGTACCGGATGGGGAAGAGGTGAATGCACCGTGGTCGCGGCGCCACCGACTTTTCTGACACTGGTCCGCGGGACTCCGTCGGAGCGCTGACCCCGGGGGCCCCACCGGACTTGGTTCGTCTTTGTTGGCCACCGCAACAAGGCTCCGGCTAGTGGCTCTCCATTCGTCGAGTTTCCCCGTAGTGGGAGGAAAGTCGAGGAGCAATTGCGCGCGTGCCAGGGTCTCTGCTGGCGTCGGTGGCAGCGAAACCTGCACGGATCGCGACGCGCTTCAACTTCTGACCATGTCAGAAGGAGCTCTATCACGACCCCGCGGTCGCATGCCGTTTTCACCAGCGCCTCGGCGAGTGGGCAGGTCTTCTACGTCCCGGGAGTGGCGCTCGGGGCTCTTCCCGCGGCCACGCCCGGGATCTTCGGCGTGATTACGCCGTTCGTCGCGCGCTGCCTGGGAGGAGCGCGCGGTTGACGCCAGCGTGGGAGCCTTGGAGGCCCTCGCATCGCCTTCGGGCGGGGCGGCGATGACCTTAGAAGGCCCCGCTCCACCAGCGAAGGACTTGGCTCCGCCTTTGGATCTGGCGATGTGTGGCCCGTTACCAGGCGCACAAACATCACCGCCTCCTAAACTCTTGCTGCTGGGATGGTGTTGGTGTTCGAAAGCAGCGCCCCAGGTCCTTTCTGCGACCGGTCCGCTGCTCGCCCGCGTCGGGACGGGCTATCCGGTTTTCGACTGGCCAACCGCCATCATCGTCTTCTTCTTGGGCGCCATGATGATGAAGAAGTGCCGAACTAACTGCTAAAGCCGATTCTCACAACTGCGCCCCCTACCTGGCGCGCCAAAGATGTCGGCGGGAACGACACCTATGGGATCACAAGAATCCCTACTGTGGTTAGCGGGCGGGGTCGTGAGAAGAGCGGATCTAACAGATAGCACACGGTTCGTTTATCCAGGTTCGGGCCGCGAGGATGCGTAAAACCCTACTCCTGCTTTGGTGGATTGTATATCTGTGTTCTTGAGCTAGCTATGGGGCGTGAGGAGCTCCAAAAAGCCGAATCCTTCTCCTGGTCGCCTCGGGCCTCCTTTTATAGAAAAAGGGGTTGCCACAGTGGCACACAGGAGGTGGAAAGGGTACAGTGATGCGAGGTTATCCCTCGCATTACATGACAAGGCGCATTTAATGCGTCTTGCTTAGGTGTCCTTGCTTTATCGGGGACGGGGGAGAGATCTGTCTCGTCCGTCGCCGCTCCTTCTTGTGTCGACACGCGCCCTGGCCAGCGATGCCTGAGATGCCATGTAGGTAGGCAGGCAGCTGAGGTGGCGCAGTGGTGGGTCTTCACGAAGATCTGCATGCCGCCACGCAGGTGCCTGCCCAGCTGGTTGGGTCGGCAGCTGCATGCATGCGGTGGTGGAGGTTTAGTCGGCGTGGGCCTGATGGTGGCCCTGCGGGTGTCCTCGGTAAGGGCCTTGCCGGGGCCCCGGCAAGGGTCTTGCCGAGGCGCCTGCTGTCATCCCCGGCAAGGCGCTTGCCGGGGGCCTTGTGGTCTTCCTCGGCTGGGATCCCGCCAAGGGTTGTCGTCTCCTTAGTGCGTATCTGATCTTGAATGTCTTCACAAAGATCTGCATGCGCCACGGGGATGTCTCCCGAATCCTTGCCCTTTGGGGGCAGTGGACTCAAGGGTGATTTGCTCCGTAGGCGCGGGACGAGTCGCCGCGGCAAGGGTCTTGCCGGGGCTGCTAGAACTGTCTCCCCGGCAAGGATCTTGCCGGGGGAGTCCGCTTCGTCCCCTTTGCTCTTCGTGGTCTTGGCCTTGGCGTCGTTCTAGTTCTCTTGAGCTTCGGTCTTACCCTGGCTCACCTCCCTTGCCTTGCTTGGTGTGGTGGTGCCCGTGGCTCAGACTGCCCGTGCACAGTTATAGGGGTACAAAAAGTGTACCCCTCTTTTTGTACACCGACAGGAGCCCCCGGGCCTGGGCCACACATAAGCGCAACGCGTTGTTGGGCTAGGCCCAAAAACGGTGCGCGGGCAGGCGGGGCGGTTTTTACCGCGGTAAGGTTCTTCGTGCGCTGCGCTTCCCACGATTCCCGCGCGTGGGCGTGGGAAGGCGCATGTGACGTGGGCGGCATGCATGGGGTTGATTCCCGCAGGCATGCGTCACATCGTAGTAAAGGGGCGGTTCGCGCCTTCCCCATAAACGGAGGGAGGCCGTGGAGGCACGACCCATTTACTGAATGGGCTGAGGCGCGGTCTTCAAGGCATCCACTCCCCACGATCACGGGGTGGGGAGTATCGTCTCACCCGTCCCCTCGGTTCTGCACGTCCGCCACATGTCTCCCATGCGCCTGGTGTGGCAAACGGTGGAGGCGGGAAATCAGGCCGTCGCTGGTTGGGGCGGCGGGTCGGTCCTGGCTCCCTGCGCCTTCCGTATCTTGATTGGCCGCAGGCATCCGTACTATAAAGCCCTTCATGGCCTGTTCGGCCGCCTTGTGCAGCTCGACCAGTTGCTTCAGCTGGTCGCTCATAGGCATCGGGTGTTCGGTCCCAGTATACTGAGACCAGAACAGCTTCTCCGTCGAGCTTCCCTCCTCGGCCTGGTAAAACTTTGCGGCATCCGACACGCTGCGGGGCAAATCTGGGAATGCTCCTAGAGAGCTCCGGACTCGGGTAAGTAACAAGTAATTTACTTTCACATGCTTGCTTTGCATATTGAATGCCTTACCATCCGCTATCTTCCTCACCGCCTCAATCTCCTGGAGGGCCTTTTGGGCTTCAGCCTTGGCATTCTTTGCGCTCTCAAGGGCCGCGGCAAGCTCAGACTCTCGCGTATTCGAGTCAAGCTCCAACGCCTCATGCATCATCACGAGAGCTTGGAGCTCTTGCCGCACCTCTCCCACCCGTGCCTCTTTCTTTTCCCGCTCGGTGCGCTCCTGGGCCGCTTTGTTTCGGCCTTGGACAGCGCTTACTTCAGGGTCGCCACTTCGGTTGTGGCCCCTGGCAAATTCATGATGATCCTGTGATTTTGCAATCACATCTTTTTCGTATATATATATATATATATAGACAAGGTATTACTTACCTTTGTTCTCCTCAAGCTGCCTCTTGGCAAGGCCGAGCTCCTTCTCGGACCCCTCGAGGTCCTGCTTCAGTGCGGCGACCTCCGCAGTCAGTGTGGCAGAGGTCAGCAGTGAAGCTTGCATATGTATATAGACATACTTATATTAGACTCCTGCAGATATTATTTGATCCTCTATTCGGATTTTCTTTGTGAACTCCAAACAGAGCATCAGGGGCTACTGTCTATGCGGTAATATTTTCCCTATATTTTAAATACTTACCTCAAAGCCTGTTAGTAGGCTGGCACATGCTTCAGTCAGTCTGCTCTTGGCGGACTGAACCTTCTTGATCACCGCACTCATAATAGTGTGGTTCTCTTCATCGATGGAAGCGCCGCGAAGTGCTCCCAGCAGGTTGTCCGGTGCCTCTGGATGGACACAGGTCACCGGCACGGGTGTCTTACCCCTTTTGGAAGGGGGCCGCCTGCCCGAGTGCGGAACCACTGGAGGTTCCGGCGCGGTGTTCGGCTGAGAGCCGAACTTGGAGCCCCTGGGAGACTTGCTCCCCTTGCTCCTGGAGTCCGGAAGGTCGCCTTGAGGCGCCTCCGGGACTGTTCTCCCCCCGGCTCGGTGCCCCTTGAGACAATACCTCGGCATTGTCCGTAGGGCAAGGGGAGGAGGCGGTCGGAAGTGGATCGCTATCCATATCCGACGAATCCAAGGAGCCGTCCGACAAGGATACGTCGATACGGGCTTGGGCGGTCTGCATAATCATATTCGGCGTTAGGAGAAGCAGTGCACAAAGGTATGCTATGAGTTACTCTGGTATCCGAATACTTACGACTTTCGCCAGGGGCTTGGCCCTGAGCAGCCACTCGTCTTCGCCTTCTGCGGCGGTGGTAGAGCAGTCCGGAAGAAGAGTCCTTCCCTTCTTGGACCCTTCGGCCTCCCCGGTCGGGGCAGCCTTCCTTTTCTTGTCTCCCCTGGTTGGGAGGGGGAGCATCTTCATCTCTCCTCATCTTCATGGGAGGAGTGCCGTCGGGATTTATCGGACGACGAGTCCGGTACCACCTGGCGCCGGGAACTCTTTCGGGTTCCCTTGGCCTTCTTCTTGGTCTTCTCCGGCAACTTATAAGGAGTCGAAGTCAGCATCTCCGTCAGGAGAGCGTCCATGATGTCTTCGTGCAGGGGGGCCGGACAGTCAATCTGCTGTGATGCCTCCCCCCAGTCCTATTAAAGGCATGAGATCTCAGACCACGCACATGGTTAAGCTATGGGAAATAAATATCCTACCAGATGTACAGAACTTACCAGATTCACAGGGTGCTTCGCGCTTAGCCCGCGGTCCTCGATGAGAGAGGAAGAACCTCGGCGCCCTTGAACGGCATCCTCTAGACGTCTTTGTGCGTCGTGTTGAAGAGCTCGCTTAGAGTCTGGTGCCGGGCCGGGTCGAACTCCCATAAGTTGAAATCCCGTTGTTGACACGGGAGGATCTAGCGGAAGAGCATGACCTGGACTATGTTGACAAGCTTAAGTTTCTTGCTTGTCATGTTCCGGATTCACTTCCGGAGTCCGTCCAGCTCCACCGATGAACCCTAGGACAGGCCCTTCTCCTTCCAGGAAGTGAGCTGCGTGGGGATTCCGGATCGAAACACGGGGGCCGCCACGCAGTTGGTGTCGCGTGGCTCGGTGATGTAGAACCACCCCGATTGCCACCCCATTACGGTCTCCACGAAGGAGCCCTCGAGCCATGCAACGTTGGGCATTTTGCCCACCATGGCTCCGCCGCATTCCGCTTGTTGGCCGCCTACAACCTTCGGCTTGATATTGAAGGTCTTCAGCCATAGGCCGAAGTGGGGCCGGATGCGGAGGAAAGCCTCGCACACGACGATGAATGCTGAGATGTTGAGGATGAAATTCGGGGCTAGGTCATGAAAGTCTAGCCCGTAGTAGAACATGAGGCCGCATAAGAATGGATGGAGGGGGAACCCCAATGCGCCGACGAAGTGGGGGAGGAAAACCACCCTTTCTTGAGGTTCTGGGGTAGGGACGACCTGCCCCGCGGCTGGCAGCCGGTGTGCGATGTCCGCGGCTAAGTATCCGGCTCCATGCAACTTTTTGATGTGCCCCTCCATGGCGGAGGAGGCCATCCACTTGCCTCCCGCTCCGGACATGTTTGGAGAGAGTTGAGGAGGAGGATGCGGACTTGGGCGCTGGAGCTTGAGTGCGCGAGAATGGATGAGCATGGAGGAAGAAGGCGTGGGTAGAAAAAGGTGAGATCTTATCCCTTTATAAGGGCGGACTAAATTATGTGCCCCCACTAGCCTGGTAAAACTCGCTTATCCCCAAGAACCGAAATTGATGGCGCTGTTGGGTTACCCACGTCCGTATTGATGAGAATCCCGTAATAAGGGGAACACGATCTCTGCTTTGACAAGACGTGTCAAGAAACCGCCTCATGTTATGTGCGGGGCTGGTTAAGGAAAACGGCTTGAATAATTACCGGGCCATGGCATGATGTCATGCTGCCAAAACGTGTCAGAAAATTGGATTTGTGGAAATATTACTCTCTCTACGGTGGTATGTGGAACTTATTTTGCAGGGTCGGACACTATCCTTGTATTCAAACTCTTCTATGGTGTATTCGGAGGAGGAACCCGCCTTGCAATGCCGAAGACAACACTGCGCGTCGGACTCATCATCATTGAAGCCTGGTTCAGGGGCTACTGAGGGAGTCCTGGATTAGGGGGTCTCCGGACAGCCGGACTATGGACTATGAAGATACAAGATTGAAGACTTCGTCTCGTGTCCGGATGGGACTCTACTTGGCGTGGAAGGCAAGCTAGGCAATACGGATATGTATATCTCCTCCTTTGTAACCGACCTTGTGTAACCCTAGCCTCCGGTGTCTATATAAACCGGAGGGTTTTAGTCCGTAGGACAACATACAATCATACCATAGGCTAGCTTCTAGGGTTTAGCCTCTCCGATCTCGTGGTAGATCAACTCTTGTACTACCCATATTATCAAGAATAATCAAGCAGGACGTAGGGTTTTACCTCCATCAAGAGGGCCCGAACCTGGGTAAAACATCGTGTCCCCTGCCTCCTGTTACCATCCGCCTTAGACGCACAGTTCGGGACCCCCTACCCGAGATCCGCCGGTTTTGACACCGAAGTTCCTAACAAAGAAGAATCAAATCGAAGACTGCCCGGATGCAGAGGCCCTAGCAGCTTTTAAGCATAACATCCGCGACGAGTGGCTCGCCCGGCACCTTGGCCAGGAAAAGCCGAAATCTATGGCAGCCCTGACGACACTCATGACCCACTTTTGTCTGGGAGAAGAACAGCTGGCTGGCTCGCAGCAATAACATATGAAAGAACCATGGTACTTCGGATACCAAGGATGGCAATGGCAGGTCACGTCGCAGGAAGCACAAGTGCGGCATTAACAACGACAATGCAGAGGATACGCCAGTCAATGCCGGATTCAAAGGCTCTAAACCCGGTCAGCGGAAAAAGCCATTTAAAAGACGCCCCCCGGCCCCGTCCAGTTGGGACCGTATACTCGATCGCTCGTGTCAAATACACAACCCCCCCGACAAGCCAGCCAACCACACCAACAGGGATTGTTGGGTGTTCAAGCAGGCCGGCAAGTTAAATGCCGATAACAAAGATAAGGGGTCGCATAGCGATGACGAGGAGGAGCCCCGGCAGCCGAACACCGGAGGACAGAAGAGGTTCCCCCCACAAGTGCGGACGGTGAACATGATATATGCAACCTACATCCCCAAGAGGGAGTAGAAGCGTGCGCTAAGGGACGTATATGTGTTGGAGCAAGTCGCCCCAAAGTTCAACCCATGGTCCTCTTGCCCAATCACCTTTGATCGCAGGGACCACCCCACTAGTATCCGTCATGGCGGATTCGCCGCACTGGTCCTAGACCCAATCATTGACGGATTTCACCTCACTCGAGTCCTTATGGATGGCGGCTGCAGCCTGAACCTGCTTTATCAGGACACAGGGCGCAAGATGGGTATAGACCCCTCAGGGATCAAGCCCACAAAAATGACCTTCAAAGGCGTCATACCAGGTGTAGAGGCCCATTGCACAGGCTCAGTGGCACTGGAAGTGGTCTTCGGATCCCCGGATAACTTCCGAAGCGAGGAGTTAATCTTCAATATAGTCCAGTTCCGCAGTGGCTATCATGCACTGCTCGGGCGAACCGCATTTGCGAGATTCAATGCGGTACCGCATTATGCATACCTCAAGCTCAAGATGCCAGGACCTCGGGGGGTCATCACAGTTAATGGAAACACAGAGCGCTCTCTCCGCACGGAGGAGCACATGTGGCCCTCGCAGCAGAAGCACAAAGCAGCCCCTTAAGGCAATCCACTAGTTCGGCGATTAAGGACCCGGACACCTTCAAGCGCGCCCGGAGTACCAGCAAGACCGCCTGGCACGTTTCGAGCTCGCATAGCAATGTGGCCCCCACCCCAGTACCAGCCAAACGGCGAAATCCGTGCCACGCGTACATAATTACGCATTGAAAATACCATGGGCACAGGTGGGGAGGGGGGCACGACTACGGCACGCCCCAAGACGCGGCTCAACAGCCCTAGGGGCTTCCTGCTTTGTTATTTTTCTCTCTTTCAAGACCTTAATCTCTGGAAACCCTGTCCGGCAGTATGATCACCAAACACATGATGCAGCAACGAAGGAGGCAGAAAGCTACGTCGCACCACGGAACTTCCAGGTGGTCTCTGACAACGAGTGAAATACTCGCTCTAAATACCATTCCTCAGCTTGCCCTTGGAGGGGACATGTCAAATAGTCCTACTTTTTGCTTACCGCACCATTTGTATCATTCTACTCTAACGCACCTTTTTGAATAAACAATGCATAACACTAACCTATTATCGCATTCTTTATTCTTCTTTTTTTATATATACATATGTTCATTCATGACATCCAGCACCCGTACACTCTGGTACGGCCAATACGCTAGGGGCTTAAGCATACCCCATAATACAGCGTGAGAAGTCTGAACACTTTAGACAGTGCGGCACCCTGAACTTATAGCATTATATGCATCAGCTCCGAATCATGTCGGTCAATAAACTGGTTTCTCCTCTTCCCATGTTGGTACCTTATGTTCCGCTATATCGGCTAAGGGGGCACTGGGAGAACTACTGCGATTGTGCCCCGGTTCAGCTGGGCTAAGCACCTCAGTAGAGAAAGCTAAAACTTACTGTCATGATAAGGCGAGAGACACCAATGGGATCACAAGAATCCCTACTGTGGTTGCGGGGCGCGGGGTCGTGAGAAGAGCAGATCTAACAGGTAGCACACGGTTCGTTTATCCAGGTTCGGGCCGCAAGGATGCGTAAAACCCTACTCCTGCTTTGGTGGATTGTATATCTGTGTTCTTGAGCTAGCTATGGGGCGTGAGGAGCTCCAAAAAGCCGAATCCTTCTCCTGGTCGCCTCGGGCCTCCTTTTATAGAAAAAGGGGTTGCCACAGTGGCACACAGGAGGTGGAAAGGGTACAGTGATGCGAGGTTATCCCTCGCATTACATGACAAGGCGCATTTAATGCGTCTTGCTTAGGTGTCCTTGCTTTATCGGGGACGGGGAGAAACCTGTCTCGTCCGTCGCCGCTCCTTCTTGTGTCGACACGCGCCCTGGCCAGCGATGCCTGAGATGCCACGTAGGTAGGCAGGCAGCTGAGGTGGCGCAGTGGTGGGTCTTCACAAAGATCTGCATGCCGCCACGCAGGTGCCTGCCCAGCTGGTTGGGTCGGCAGCTGCATGCATGCGGTGGTGGAGGTCAGTCGGCGTGGGCCTGATGGTGGCCCTGCGGGTGTCCTCGGTAAGGGCCTTGCCGGGCCCCGGCAAGGGTCTTGCCGAGGCGCCTGCTGTCATCCCCGGCAAGGCGCTTGCCGGGGGCCTTGTGGTCTTCCTCGGCTGGGATCCCGCCAAGGGTTGTCGTCTCCTTAGTGCGTATCTGATCTTGAATGTCTTCACAAAGATCTGCATGCCGCCACGGGGATGTCTCCCGAATCCTTGCCCTTTGGGGGCAGTGGACTCAAGGGTGATTTGCTCCGTAGGCGCGGGACGAGTCGCCGCGGCAAGGGTCTTGCCGGGGCTGCTAGAACTGTCTCCCGGCAAGGATCTTGCCGGGGGAGTCCGCTTCGTCCCCTTTGCTCTTCGTGGTCTTGGCCTTGGCGTCGTTCTAGTTCTCTTGAGCTTCGGTCTTACCCTGGCTCACCTCCCTTGCCTTGCTTGGTGTGGTGGTGCCCGTGGCTCAGACTGCCCGTGCACAGTTATAGGGGTACAAAAAGTGTACCCCTCTTTTTGTACACCGACAGGAGCCCCCGGGCCTGGGCCACACATAAGCGCAACGCGTTGTTGGGCTAGGCCCAAAAACGGTGCGCGGGCAGGCGGGGCGGTTTTTACCGCGGTAAGATTCTTCGCGCGCTGCGCTTCCCACGATTCCCGCGCGTGGCGTGGGGAGGCGCGTGTGACGTGGGCGGCATGCGTGGGGTTGGTTCCCGCAGGCATGCGTCACATCGTAGTAAAGGGGCGGTTCGCGCCTTCCCCATAAACGGAGGGAGGCGTGGAGGCGCGGCCCATTTACTGAATGGGGCTGAGGCGCGGTCTTCAAGGCGTCCACTCCCCACGATCACGGGGTGGGGAGTGGTCGTCTCACCCGTCCCCTCGGTTCTGCACGTCCGCCACGTGTCTCCCATGCGCCTGGGGTGCAAACGGTGGAGGCGGGAAACCGGGCCAATCGCTGGTTGGGGCGGCGGGGTCGTCCTGGCTCCCTGCGCCTTCCGTATCTTGAATTGGCCGAGCGGGCGGCCGAGCCCAAACCCCGATCCTTTATAGGAGCGGGAGGGGGGGATGGCAGTCCCGCATTCTTTCATCTTCCTTCTTCCTTCAGCTTCTGCTCCTCCCTTCCCATCCGTCCATGGAGAGAGGGAATCCTGGTCCTTTCAACAGTGGCGGCGAGGTCGCTGCTCGACAACGCGTCCCTCCTTCTCCTGTGCCTGCGGTGGTAGAGCCAGCCGCGAGGGCAAGGGGGAGGGGGCGAGGCCGTGGGCGAGGCCGGGGCGCTCGGGGAAGAGGAGGACGGGCGGCGCGCCGGCCTCGCCTCCGCCAGCAGCTCCTCCTCCAATGGAGGGCCATGTTGGGGATGACCCTTGTGAGTTCTTCGTCAGGCTGCGCCGGCCGCCGCGCCGTCGCCTTCGTCTCCCGACTCCATTTGCGCGGGAGATGGAGCTGGATCCGCCGGAGTCGTTGCGGCTGCACATGAGGGGCTGCGGGATCAGTGGCACGCGGGTCCGCGTCGACTTCCCCGCCCCTCACGTGATGTATCTTGTCGGGGATGGAAGACGTTTGCTCATATCCACCGCTTGACGGAGGGGCTCACTCTCCATTTTAAGCTGATGGAGGGTGGCCTTCTCTCCGTCAAGGTCTTCGGGTGCTTTGGGACCCGTGCAAGGTGCTGCGTGGAGAGCTCTTCTGATAGTGAAGACTCCTCCTCGGGCGGGAGTGACGAGGAGGACAGCGGCAGCGACGACGAGGGTAGTAGGCGGCAGGATGACGGGTCCGATTAGGTGTCGGGTGCCGCTCCGTGCGGCACCGGCGACCCCATCATCCGCGTCGCCGGCTCCCTGAACTTCTCGGGGTCGTCTCCTTGGGCGGCTGGCGTTGGGAGGCTGCGGAAGAGGAAGAGGGCGGGCGGCAAGGCCGTCAAGTCGGAGTACGCGGGCACCGATGCCTTCGACGCGTGCTGACGTCCTGCCGCCTCGTCTTCGAGCTCTGCTTCCGGCGCCGCCATCACCATCCAGCCTTTGGACGGCCACCAAGATGTTCTCTTGGTGTCTTCTGCCACCCGTAGCTCGCCTAGGCGCTCCTTTTGTCCTTTCGCCTCCTTGACCTGCCTCCTGAGGAGAGGGACAAGAAAGGGATTACGGGCACCTTATCTCTTTTTAGTTTGTAAGCCTTCGGGCCTTTGTTGAATTTAAAACTTGTAATCCCATCATTCATGTTTTTCATTCCCTATGGACTGTACCTGAGTGGAATGTTTTTAATGAAAAAGGGATGCTTGCCGGGTCATTTGTTTGTGGGTGGAACCCACGACAAGGAGTAAATCCTTGATATCTTCAAGATAAACATTTCCTTGCCCGGCAACAGGCCTTGCCGTCTCCCCACTTCGCTCGACCTTCCTCACGCCTTTGGCGGAGGCAGGGATGAGGCGGGTTCAGGCTCCTTGTTTCATCCTTTCGCTGCCGCGACTACGACCAAACTTGGCCCCAGGAACGAGCCCTAGGGCCTAGAGTTATGGGAGCACGGTAGCTTAGGGGAAAACGAGGTTTCACATACCTCAGTCCATAATGGAATGCATGATAAGGGATGAAGAACTTATCTGAAGCTGCAGTCCCCGGCAACCCTGGTTCGCCGTGGGTGAATCTTTGCTCTTGCAGCCCCCGGCAATACTGGCTTGCCGGGGGCTAGATGCTGGTCTGTTCCTCTTTTTCTCCCCAAGTGGTTCGGCACGGATATCTGTGTGTCCTGTGAACCAAAGAAGACAAAAGAAAGACAAAGAGACGCACACTCGACCTCTAAGCTAGGGGTTAGTCGCCGCTAAGCACTATCAACCCTAACCAAGGACGAGACTCGACCTAGCATGCATGCTATAACTTAGGGCGCCAGCGCTTCATTTACTTATGCTCAGGGTCTGCGCCTGGCTTTGTACAAAGGGTTACATGCGTCATCGGCAAGGCTCGTACAAAAGGTGGCTTGCCGGGGGGCCCGGCAAGCCGCGCCTCACGGGTAAAACTTGCGAAGATGCTCAATGTTCCAGGAGTTACTCACCGGAACGGCATCTTCGGTCTCCAGGCGGACTGCGCCGGGCCTGGTGACTCGTATTACCCGATAAGGGCCTTCCCACTTTGGCGTCAACTTGTTGGAATTCTTGGCCGATTGAACGCGCCGAAGAACAAGGTCGCCTTCCTCAAAGCTTCGGGCATGAACCTTGCGGCTATGGTAGCGGCGCAAGGCTTGCTGGTAGCGCGCTGCTCTCACAGCCGCCCGAAGACGATCTTCCTCAAGGAGCGTTGCGTCATCTTGCCGCAATTGCTCTTGCTCAAGCTCGTCATAAGCGAGTACTCGAGGTGACCCGTATATGAGTTCCGTGGGGAGAACTGCTTCTGCCCCGTATACCAGGGCAAAGGGTGTCTGGCCGGTGGCTCGATTTGGTGTCGTTCTGATTGACCAAAGAACCGCCGGCAATTCATCAATCCAGCGCCTTCCACTCTTGTGCAGTCTGTCAAAGGTCTTTGTCCTCAGGCCTCGCAGTACTTCAGCATTTGCCCTCTCAGCTTGACCATTGCTTCGTGGGTGAGCAACGGAAGCGAAACAGACCTTGCTGCCGAGGTCTTGAATATATTGCATGAAGGTGTGGCTTGTGAACTGCGTGCCGTTGTCGGTGATAACCCTATTGGGTACACCAAAACGGCACACCAGTCCTTTGAAGAACTTGACGGCTGACTGTGCTGTGACCTTCCTCACTGCTTCCACTTCTGGCCACTTTGTGAACTTGTCGATTGCAACGTACAAGTACTCAAAGCCCCCGACAGCGGGGGAAAGGGCCCAGTATGTCGAGCCCCCAGACCGAGAAAGGCCAGGAGAGAGGAATGGTTTGAAGGGCTTGAGCTGGCTGATGAAGCTTCTTTGAATGGAACTGACACGCTTCACACCTGGTGACTAGTGTCGTCGCATCCTGGAGGGCGGTGGGCCAGAAGAAGCCTTGCCGAAACGCTTTGCCGGCAAGGGCCCTTGACCCGATGTGGGATCCACATATGCCTCCATGTATCTCCGCCAACAGCCCCAGTCCTTCCTCCGAGGGATACACTTCAATTTCACGCCGTTCGGCCTCTTTCTGTACAGGACGTCATCGACGAACTGGTACATAGTAGAGCGACGGGCTACTTTTTCCGCTTCTTCCTGCTCCTCAGGAAGTTCCCCTGTTTGGAGGAATCGGACGGTATGTTTGCCCACGCTGGAGCCTGGGGCTCGACGCGAGGACTAAAGGCATTTCCTCCGCTATCGAGCGGCTGTCTCCATGGCAAGAGCTTGATGCTCTGTCGGAGCTAGCCGTCCCGTGGCGGGCTCAGTGTCTCCGGCAACATCCTTGCCGGCGGCTTCGGGGAGCTCGGCGGGAAAGTACTTGCCGGGCCCTGATTTTCTCCTCTTGTTCTGCTCTGTTGATGGATCAACGGATGGCTGAGTTAGCCGAAGCACAAAGGTACCTGGTTCCACAGGTAGCTTGAGGGCAGCGCGTTTTGACAGGTAATCGGCGATATCATTCTCCGCTCGGGGAACGTATTCTGCCTGTATACCGTCAAAACGCTCTTCCAGCTTTCTCACTTCATCGACGTAGGCCTTCATCAACGGGCTCTGGTAATCCTTGTTGACTTGCTTGACGACAAGTTGCGAGTCGCCTCTGACGACGAGTTTCTTGATTCCGAGGTCCGCCGCGATCCTAAGACCGGCAAGCAGCCCTTCGTACTCAGCCGTATTGTTTGTTGACACCTCCCTGGGGAAGTGCATCTGGATCACGTACTTGAGGTGCTCTCCGGTGGGCGCGACAAGCAGTACGCCAGCCCCGGCGCCCTGTAAGGAGAAAGCTCCATCAAAGTACATGATCCAGTCGCAACTTGCCTCCTTGCCGGGGAGAGCAGTCTCTTGGGTTTCTTCGTCAGGCGTCGCGGTCCATTCTGCAACGAACTCTGCCAGGACTCGGCTTTGAATCGTCGAGGTACTCTCAAACTTGAGGCCAAAGCTGGACAGTTCCAGTGCCCACTCTACGATCCTTCCCGTTGCGTCTGGATTGTGCAATATCCGTTGCAGAGGGAGGCGAGTGACGACAGTGATTTCGTGCGCCTGGAAGTAGTGACGCAGCTTCCTCGAGGCCATAAGAAGGCCGAAGAGCAGTTTCTGCACACCGGAGTACCTCGATCTAGCCCCCTGCAGAAGGGCTAACAAAGTAGACCGGGTGCTGCATCATTTTCTTCCTTGGCGGCACTCCAACTTGGCTGCGTCGTCTCGGCATCGGTGGCATCGGGCTCCGTCGCTGCTATTACCTCATCATCAATTTCTCTCTGCGCCACTAGTGCGGCGCTGACCACCTGGTTCGTTGCCGCCGTACAGCAGCAACGGTTCCTGTGGCCTAGGCGCAACTAGTATTGGCGCGGAGGAGAGGTACCTCTTCAAATCTTGCAATGCTGCTTCGGCTTCTGGCGTCCACTCCATCGGGCCCGCCTTTTTCAAAATCTTGAAAAAGGGAAGGGCGCGCTCGGCGGACTTGGAAATGAACCTGCTCATGGCGGCAACGCAACCAGCAAGCCGACGCACATCCTTGACTCGCTTGGGCGCTTCAATCTGCTCTATAGCTTTGATCTTGTCCGGATTGGCCTCTATCCCACGCTGTGACACAAAGAACCCGAGAAGCTTGCCAGACGGGACGCCGAAGACGCACTTCTCAGGGTTCAGCTTGAGATTGATCTTGCGTAGGTTTGCAAATGTTTCTTGTAAATCTGATATGAGGGTTGCCCTGTTCTTGGTTTTGACCACTATATCATCCATATAAGCTTCCATATTTCTATGGAGCTGGGGTTCAAAACCAATCTGGACCGCCCTTGCAAACGTTGAACCAGCACTCTTCAACCCGAAAGGCATCCGTATAAAGCAATACGTACCACATGGGGTGATGAATGCCGTTTTCTCTTCATCTTCCCTTGTCATGAAGATCTGGTGGTAGCCGGAGTAGGCATCGAGGAATGACAACAGATCACACCCAGCTGTGGAGTCAACAATCTGGTCGATGCGCGGCAACGGGAAGGGGTCTTTGGGACAAGCCTTATTAATATCTGTGTAATCAATACACAGCCTCCACTTCCCATTTGCCTTGCGCACTACCACCGGATTGGCCAACCACGTTGGATGGAGCACTCCTCTTACCAAACCCGCTGCTTCCAGTTTCCGGATCTCCTCTGTGATGAACTCTTGTCGTTCCAAAGCTTGCTTTCTGACCTTCTGCTTGACGGGCCGCGCATGAGGACAGACAGCAAGGTGGTGCTCAATCACCTCCCTGGGAACGCCGGGGATGTCGGATCTTGCCATGCAAACACATCGACATTCGCCCGCAGGAAGGTGACGAGCGCGTCTTCCTATTTGTCGTCAAGGGTGGAGCTTATGGTAAAAGCTCCTCCCGTGCCGTCCTCCTTGACAGAAACCTTCTTGGTTCCCGGCGGTGTGGCCCTGGACTTCTTGTTTCTGTCGGCGGAGCTCTCTGGCACGTCCTCGACGGGAGCGCTACACTCCGAAGAGGTGCGCTTGCCGGAGTGGGTGCCTGAGGTCTCACCGGTCTTCTTCTTTTGCCTTCCCGGGGCTCCAGCGGCAGGAGCAAGTGCGCCTTAGCAGTGGCGGCTGCTGCAACTGCTTGTTGGTAGAGTTGGTCAGCGCAAATTAGCGCATCCTTCTTGTCGGAGGGGATGGTGATGATCGTCACAGGTCCTGGCATCTTCAGGGTGTTGTAGGCGTAGTGTGACGCCGCCATGAACTTGGCCGAGCGCTGGGCGGCCAAGGATCCCGTTGTAGGGCAAGGGGATCTTGGCAACATCGAACACAATCCTTTCTGTCCTGTAGTTCAGATCACTCCCAAAAGTCACGGGCAACGTGACCTTTCCCTTTGGTTGACTTCTTCCCGGGTTGACCCCCTGAAACGTGCCCGTCTCTTCGAGGTCTTCATCAGGAATCTGCAATTTCTCGATCACGGCAGGCGAGATTAAGTTCAGACCGGCCCCGCCATCGACTAGCATCTTTGTCACCTTGAGGTTGCGTATTGTTGGTGAAACCAACAATGGCAAGCACCCGACTGCAGTAGTGCGATCAGGGTGATCCTCAGTGTCAAAAATGATAGGTGTGCTGGACCACTTCAGCGGCCTTTGGGCATCAAACGACGGTTCCGCCGCTGTAATCTCACGCGCCCACTGTTTAAGCTGGCGGTGAGAGGTATGCAGCGAGGCGCCGCCATCGACGCACATGGCCTCTGTAGCTTTCTGAAATTCTTGGTCACCAGACTCATCGTCCTCTTCGTGATCATCGTCTTCTGGCTTTTTGTCACGGCCCCGGGCGGGCCTCTCCTGCTGTTTATCTTTGCCGCGACGGCCCGCCTGGCCGTCACGCTTCTTGCCGGACCCCTCAGCACCGTCCTGGCCTTTCTCCTTGTCCCGCCTCTCATATTCAGCCCTCTGCTTCTCAGCAAGGAGCTCAACCTGTCGGCAGTTCTGGAGATCATGGCCTTTGGTGCGATGGATCTTGCAGTATTGCTTGTCGGAGTTTCCTGGCTTCTCGGCAGCCGCCAAGGCCCGGCAGGCGACACATCCGGCAATTTCCTTGCCGGGGTCATCTGCCTTGGTTTTCTTGGCGGAGCCGGTCGTCAGATCCCTCGACGGCAAGCACAGCTTTACCTTTGCGCTTCTGTTTGCGGCGCCGGCCTTTCTTCGCCGGGGCGGCAGTATCCTCATCTGAGGAGTCGGTTTCCACACCGGCATCTTCGCCCGGGGTACTTCCTTCCCTCTTCAGCTCGGGCACATCTGTCAGCAAGAACATAGAGTTCTGCCACATCTTTCACCTTGTTCATTGCCAGTTCTTCGCGCATCTTGCGGTTACGCACGTTCTGATGGAACGCGCGATATTCTCTCTCT
>NC_053023.1:586531773-586552254 GCF_003073215.2 Triticum urartu | reverse complement strand
CACATGGGCCCTAGGGGGGAGGCGCCCAGCCCACTAAGGGGCTGGTCCCTCTCCACACACAGCCCATAGGGCCCTCCGGGGCAGGTGGACCCTCCCGGTGGACCCCCGGAACCCCTTCGGTGGTCCCGGTACAATACCGGTAACCCCCGAATTATTCCGGTGACCGTATGATGACTTCCCATATATAAATCTTTACCTCCGGACCATTCGGAACTCCTCGTGATGTCCGGGATCTCATCCGGGACTCCGAACAACATTCGGTAACCACGTATATCTATTCCCTATAACCCTAGCGTCATCGAACCTTAAGTGTGTAGACCCTACGGGCTCGGGAGTCATGCAGACATGGCCGAGACAACTCTCCGGTCAATAACCAACAGCGGGATCTAGATACCCATGTTGGCTCCCACATGCTCCACGATGATCTCATCGGATGAACCACGATGTCAAGGATTCAATCAATCCCGTATACAATTCCCTTTGTCTATCGGTACGATACTTGCCCGAGATTCGATCGTCGGTATCCCGATACCTTGTTCAATCTCGTTACCGGCAAGTCTCTTTACTCGTTCGGTAACACATCATCTCGTGATCAACTCCTTGGTCACATTGTGCACATTATGATGATGTCCTACCGAGTGGGCCCAGAGATACCTCTCCGTTACACGGAGTGACAAATCCCAGTCTCGATTCGTGCCAACCCAACAGACACTTTCGGAGATACATGTAGTGAACCTTTATAGCCACCCAGTTACGTTGTGACATTTGGCACACCCAAAGCACTCCTACGGTATCCGGGAGTTGCACAATCTCATGGTCTAAGGAAATGATACTTGACATTAGAAAAGCTTTAGCATACGAACTACACGATCTTTGTGCTAGGCTTAGGATTGGGTCTTGTCCATCACATCATTCTCCTAATGATGTGATCCCGTTATCAACGACATCCAATGTCCATGGTCAGGAAACCGTAACCATCTATTGATCAACGAGCTAGTCAACTAGAGGCTTACTAGGGACATGGTGTTGTCTATGTATCCACACATGTATCTGAGTTTCCTATCAATACAATTCTAGCATGGATAATAAACGATTATCATGAACAAGGAAATATAATAATAACCAATTTATTATTGCCTCTAGGGCATATTTCCAACATGCACATCGAGCGTAGAGGTCTTCTACTGCTGGATAATGCTTGAGTGCGATGATATGCTCCTTCAACAAAATATTTTCACGTGTGAGATACTTATTTTGTATACGAGCCAACTCAATCATCTTGAAAGCTTCGATTTCTGTTGGAGTAAGAAGATTGTGATCCAGTTGAAGGGTGTTCTTTATTGCTGGAACTTGGTCCTCCATGTCCTTTTGATCCCTTCATCCTTGTTGATCTCCATAGGTTCTTCTCTCTTCAGCTCTATCTTCATTAGCCAAGCATCAATTCCCCTCATGGTTGGAGGAGGAGGGAGACGACATAGTGCCTGGCCTTGAGAACCGTGACAGAAAACAGCTCGAAACAAAGACAGGAGATTTTTGCGTGATACGGGAGTCAAAACCCCCGGGAGGTTATATAATGAATTTTTACCGACCAAAATACGTGTCGTAACGAAAACGGAGTCCGGAGAGCACACGACGGTGCCCACGAGGTAGGGGCGCCCTCCACCCTGGAGCCCTCGTGTCCTTCCCGACTGCTTCTTATTTTTCTATTTTTCTAAATATTCCCAAAACAGAGAAATATTGCCTTAAAAATTGTTTTGGAGTCGTTTACTTACCGTACACATACCTATTCCTTTTCGGAGTCTGAAACGTTCCCGAAAAGTGTCCTATGTATTCCTCCGGGGTTACGGTTTCAATAACATTGGTTTCAACATTTATGGGATTACCTGAGATATAATGTTTGATTCTTTGACCGTTCACCACCTTCGGATTTGTGCCTTCGAAGTTGTTGATTTTTATGGCACCGGAACGGTAGACCTCCTCGATAACGTAAGGACCTTCCCATTTAGAGAGAAGTTTTCCTGCAAAAAATCTTAAACAGAGTTGTATAGCAATACATAATCACCTACATTAAACTCACGCTTTTGTATCCTTTTGTCATGCCATCTTTTAACTTTTTCTTTAAACAACTTGGCATTTTCGTAGGCTTGGGTTCTCCATTCATCAAGTGAGCTAATATCAAATAACCTCTTCTCACCGGCAAGTTTAAAATCATAATTAAGTTCTTTAATAGCCCAATAAGCCTTGTGTTCTAGTTCGAGAGGTAAGTGACATGCTTTTCCATAGACCATTTTATACGGAGACATACCCATAGGATTTTTATATGCAGTTCTATAGGCCCATAATGCATCATCAAGTTTCTTGGACCAATTCTTTCTAGACCTATTAACAGTCTTTTGCAAAATTAATTTGAGTTCTCTATTACTCAATTCTACTTGACCACTAGACTGAGGGTGATAAGGAGATGCAATTCTATGATTAACATCATATTTAGCAAGCATTTTACGGAAAGCACCATGAATAAAATGTGAACCACCATCAGTCATTAAATATCTAGGGACTCCAAATCTTGGAAAAATAACTTCTTTAAGCATTTTAATAGAAGTGTTATGATCAGCACTACTAGTTGGAATAGCTTCTACCCACTTAGTAACGTAATCAACAGCAACTAAAATATGTGTATATCCATTAGAGGAAGGAAAGGGTCCCATATAGTCAAAGCCCCAAACATCAAATGGTTCAATAACAAGTGAATAATTCATAGGCATTTCTTGACGTCTACTAATATTACCAATTCTTTGACATTCATCACAAGATAAGACAAACTTACGGGCATCCTTGAAGAGAGTAGGCCAATAAAAACCAGATTGCAGTACCTTATGTGCAGTTCTATCTCCAGCATGGTGTCCTCCATAAGCTTCGGAGTGACACTTGCATAGGATCTGTTCCTGTTCATGCTCAGGTACACAACGTCTAATAACACCATCCACTCCTTCTTTATAAAGATGTGGGTCATCCCAAAAGTAATGCCTCAAATCATAGAAGAAACTTTTTCTTTTGCTGGTATGTGAAACTAGGTGGTATAAAACTTAGCAACAAGTAATTAAGCATAATCAGCATACATGGAGTAGTATGAGAAAGCTTTATGACATTTTAATGCTCATCAGGAAGCTTATCATCAATAGGTAGTGGGGTCATCAAGCACATTTTCTTACCTAGAACAAGTGTCTGCAAGCGGGTTTCTCAGCTCCTTTTCTATCAACAATATGCAAATCAAATTCTTGTAGCAAGAACCATCTAATAAAAAGTCTAGGTTTAGCATCTTCTTTCCATTAAGATATTTATAGCAGCATGATAGTAGTGAATAGTTTACTTTAGAATCAACAATAATAAGGTCTAAACTTATCACAAGCAAATACAACTGCTAAGAATTCTTTTTCAGTGGTAGCACAATTTCTTTGAGCATTGTCTAGAGTTTTACTAGCATATTGAATAACATTTAGTTTCTTATCAACTCTTTGTCCTAGAACAGCACCTACAGCATAATCACTAGCATCACACATAATTTCAAAGGGTAAATTCCAATCAGGTGGCTGGACAATAGGTGCAGAGATCAATGCTTTCTTAAGTATTTCAAATGCTTCTACACAATCACCATCAAAGACAAATGGTATATCTTTTCGTATTAAATTAGTCAGAGGCCGAGAAATTTTTGAGAAGTCCTTAATGAACCTCCTATAAAAACCGGCATGACCCAGGAAACTTCTTAATACCTTTGATGTCCTTGGGACATGGCATCTTTTCAATAGCATCAACCTTGGCTTTATCAACTTCAATACCTCTTTCAGAAACTTTATGCCGCTAGACAATACCTTCATTAACCATAAAGTGGCACTTTTTCCCAATTCAAGACAAGATTAGTTTATTCACATCTCTGCAAAACTCGATCAAGGTTGCTCAAGCAATCATCAAAAGAAGATCCATAGACGGAAAAGTCGTCCATGAAAACCTCACAAATCTTCTCACAAAAGTCAGAGAATATAGCCATCATGCATCTTTGAAAGGTAGCAGGTGCATTACATAAACCAAAAGGCATACGTCTATAAGCAAAAGTACCAAAAGGGCATGTAAATGTAGTCTTTGATTGATCTTTGGCTGACACAGGTATTTGAGAGAAACCGGAATGACCATCTAGAAAGCAAAAATGTGTATGTTTGGACAATCTTTCTAGCATTTGATCGATAAAAGGTAAGGGGTAATGATCCTTTTTAGTTGCCTTATTTAATTTGCGGAAATCAATTACCATCCTATAACCTGTAATAATTCTTTGAGGAATCAATTCATCTTTATCATTAGGAACAACAGTAATACATCCCTTCTTAGGGACACAATGGACAGGGCTTACCCACTGGCTATCAGCAACGGGATAAATTATACCTGCCTCAAGGAGCTTTAGTATCTCCTTTCTTACAACTTCTTTCATTTTAGGATTCAGCCGGCGTTGATGATCATGAACTGGTTTAGCATCTTCTTCCAAATTAATTTTATGTTGACATAGAGTGGGACTAATGCCCTTAAGATCATCAAGAGTATACCCAATAGCAGCACGGTGCTTCTTCAGAGTTTTCAATAATCTCTCTTCTTCATGCTCGAAAGGTTAGCACTAATAATAACAGGATATATCTTTTTCTCATCAAGATAAGCATATTTAAGAGTATCAGGTAACGGTTTAAGCTCAAACACGGGATCACCCTTGGGTGGAGGAGGATCCCCTAGGATTTCAACAGGTAAATTGTTTCAGAATAGGTTCCTGTTTAAAGAATACTTCATCTAATTCCTTCTTTCATTCATAAACATATCATTTTCATGGTCTAGCAAATATTGTTCTAAAGGATCACTAGGAGGTACGACAATAGAAGCAAGACCAATAATTTCATCCTTACTAGGTAATTCTTCTTCACGGTGTTGTCTACTAAATTTAGAGAAATTAAATTCATGAGTCATATCATCTAAACCGATAGTAACAACATCTCTTTTGCAATCTATGGTAGCATTAACAATTTAAGAAGGGTCTACCAAATATAATGGGACAAAAGCTATCTTGTGGGGAACCAAGAACAAGAAAATCAGCAGGATATTTAGTTTTCCCACACAAGACTTCAACATCTCTAACAATTCCCATTGGTGAAATAGTATCTCTATTGGCAAGTTTAATTGTGACATCAATATCTTCTATTCAGCAGGTGCAATATCATGCATAATTTCTTTGTATAAGGAATGAGGTATTGCACTAGCACTAGCACCCATATCACATAAGCCATGATAACAATGATCTCCTATTTTAACAGAAATAACAGGCATGCCTACCACAGGTCTAGGTTTATCTTTAGCACAAGGTTTAGCAATTCTAGCAGTTTCATCACAGAAATAAATAACATGCCCATCAATATTATCAGACAAGAGATCTTTAACAATAGCAATATTAGGTTCAACTTTAACTTGCTCAGGAGGTGTATATGTGTTTATGAACTACAGTTGAAGCTTTAGCATGATCCTTTATCCTAAAAGGGAAAGGTGGTTTCTCAACATAAGAAGTAGGAACAATAGGATCATTATAAGTGATAGTCATTTTCTTCAACTTTAATAGGTGCAAGCTACTTTTACTTCTATGGGAGGATGATATTTAAACCACTTCTCCTTGGGGAGATCAACATAAGTAGCAAAAGATTCACAGAAAGAAGCTACTATCTCAGAGTCAAGTCCATATTTAGTGCTAAATTTACGAAAAATATCGGTATCCATAAAAGATTTAACACAATCAAAACTAGGTGTCATACCTGACTCCTTACCATTGTCGAGGTCCCAATCTTCAGAGTTGCGTTTAATTCTTTCCAATAAATCCATTTGAATTCAATAGTATTCATCATAAAAGAGCCAGCACAAGAAGTATCAAGCATGGTGCGATTGTTACTGAAAGCCGAGCATTAAAATTTTTTGAATAATCATTTCTCTTGAGAGCTCATGATTGGGGCATGAATATAACATTGATTTAAGCCTCCCCAAGCTTGAGCGATGCTTTCTCCTTCGCGAGGCCAAAAATTATATATATAATTGCGATCACGATGAACAAGATGCATAGGATAAAACTTCTGATGAAATTCCAATTTCAATCGTTTGTAAAGTTCCAGACCCATATCATCACATAGCCTATACCATGTCATGCATCTCCCCTCAAAGATAAAGGGAAGACCTTCTTCTTAACAACATCTCCGGTTACACCTGCAAGCTTAAATAATCCACAAACTTCATCCACATATATCAGATGTTCATCAGGATGTTTTGTTCCATCTCCTAGAAAGGATTAGCTAGCAGTTTTTCTATCATACCCGAAGGAACTTCAAAGCAAGCATTTTCATTTTCATTTATTTTCAGTAGGTTCAGTAGGTTGAGGAGCAACTCTTTGCTCTACTGGTCGGGGTGAAGATACCCCGAACAAGCCCCTCAGGATTACTTTCCATAGTAACAAGTGACAGTAAATTTCAGCACACTATATAAATTTTTCCTTACCAAATTCCACCTACCAAAGGCGCTTCACTCCCCAGCACGGCGCCAGAAAAGAGTCTTGATGACCCACAAGTGTAGGGGATCTATCGTAGTCCTTTCGATAAGTAAGAGTGTCGAACCCAACGAGGATCAGAAGGAAATGAAAAGCCGTTTCCAGCAAGGTATTCTCTGCAAGTAATGAAATAAGAGGTAACAGATAGTTTTGTGATAGGATACTTTGTAACGAGCAACAAGTAACAAAAGTAATAAAGTGCAGCAAGGTGGCCCAATCCTTTTGTAGCAAAGGACAAGCCTGGAAAAACTCTTATATGATGTAAAGCGCTCCCGAGGACACATGGGAATATCGTCAAGCTAGTTTTCATCACATTCATATGATTCGTGTTCGGTACTTTGATAATTTGGTATGTGGGTGGACCGGTGCTTGGGTGCTGCCCTTACTTGGACAAGCATCCCACTTATGATTAACCTCTATTGCAAGCATCCGCAACTACAAAAAAAGTATTAAGGTAAACCTAACCATATCATGAAACATACGGATCCAAATCAGCCCCTTACGAAGCAACGCATAAACTAGGGTTTAAGCTTCTGTCACTCTAGCAACCCATCATCTACTTATTACTTCCCAATGCCTTCCTCTAGGCCCAAACAATGGTGAAGTGTCATGTAGTCGACATTCACATAAAACCACTAGAGGAGAGACAACATTCATGTCATCAAAATATCGAACGAATACCAAATTCACATGACTGCTAATAGCAAGACTTCTCCCATGTCCTCGGGAACAAAAGGAACTACTCACAAAGCATAAACATGTTCATAATAAGAGGGGTATTAATATGCATATAAGATCTGAACATATGATCTTCCACCAATAAAACCAACTAGCATCAACTACAAGGAGTAATTAACACTACTGGCAACCTACTAGCACATCCCGGACTTGGAGACAAGAATTGGATACAAGAGATGAACTAGGGTTTTGAGATGAGATGGTGCTGATGAAGATGTTGATGGAGATTGCCCTCTCCCGATGAGAGGAGCGTTGGTGATGACGATGGCGATGATTTCCCCCTCCGGGAGGGAAGTTTCCCCGGCAGAACAGCTCCGCAGAGCCCTAGATTGGTTCCGCCAAGGTTCCGCCTCGTGGCGGCGGAGTTTCGTCCGAGAAGATGGCTTATGATTTTTTCCCATCGAAAGACTCCATATAGCAGAAGATGGCACCGGAGGGCCACCAGGGGCACGAGGTAGGGCGCGCCCCGTGGGCAGGGTGTGGCCCCCTGAGTTTCTTCCGCTGAGTATTTTTTATATATTTGGAAAACATCTCCCGTGAAGTTTCAGGACTTTGGAGCTGTGCAGAATAGGTCTCTAATATTTGCTCCTTTTCAGCCCAGAATCCCAGCTGCCGGCATTCTCCCTCTTTATGTAAACCTTGTAAAATAAGAGAGAATAGGCATAAGTATTGTGACATAATGTGTAATAACAGCCCATAATGCAATAAATATCGATATAAAAGCATGATGCAAAATGGACGTATCAGACATCCATTTGCCAGATTTCATAAAATGTGGCAATTTGCTAACATGATTCGGACAGACTTAAAGCATCCCTACGAGTGAGAAAATCTCATCGTAGTCAACACCTTGAACTTTGTCAAAACCTTTTTCGACAAGTCTAGCTTTGTAGATAGTAACACTAATATCAGCGTCCGTCTTCCTCTTGAAGATCCATTTATTTTCTATGGCTTGTCGATCATCGGGCAAGTCAACCAAAGTCCACACTTTGTTCTCATACATGGATCCCATCTCAGATTTCATGGCCTCAAGCCATTTCGCGGAATCTGGGCTCGTCATCGCTTCCTCATAGTTCGTAGGTTCGTCATGGTCAATTAACATGACCTCCAGAACAGGATTACCGTACCACTCTGGTGCGGATCTCACACGGGTTGACTTACGAGGTTTGGTAGTAACTTGATCTGAAGTTACATGATCATCATCATTAGCTTCCTCACTAATTGGTGTAGGTGTCACAGAAACAGATTTCTATGATGAACTACTTTCCAATAAGGGAGCAGGTACAGTTACCTCATCAAGTTCTACTTTCCTCCCACTCACTTCTTTCGAGAGAAACTCATTCTCTAGAAAGGATCCATTTTCAGCAACAAATATCTTGCCTTTGGATCTGTGATAGAAGGTGTACCCAACAATTACTTTTGGGTATCCTATGAAGACGCACTTCTCCGACTTGCACGTCATGAGTGATGGTTTGAAATATTCAAGATGAACGTTATTTCACTGAGTCAAGACTATGATCGATGCAAACCACACACTCGTGCACCTATGAACCTTGAATGACAAAACCAACTACGATACCTCTACATACGAGAATCAAAACCCAAATAGCGGAAATACTACATAATATGATGGCCGAAATGTCAAGAGTCAGAGTACAAATATGGCAAGTTACATCCGGGGTGTTACAATAACATATGTTGTCTTTACGGTATGACTGATAAAAATCTTCGTAGAATATGTAGAAACCAATATGATCATCCAGGTTCTGCTATTTGTTATTGATCGAAGAGGGGTGCAATGTCATATCTACATAGTTCTCGAACCCGTAGGGTCCGCGCTATCGCTTAACGTTCAATGACGATTTTGTATTATATGAGTTATGTGATTTGGTGACCGAATGTTGTTCGGAGTCCCAGATGAGATCACGGACATGATGAGGAGTCTCGAAATGATTCGAGAGGTGCTATGTGGAGTCTTACTACGGTTGTTCGAGATGGTAAGATTCGTATATTGAGGATCTGATATACATTTTCGCGTATCCCAGGAAGTTTTCTGGAGTTATTACCCGGGTTATCATATGCGGGGTTCAGCCGGAGGGTTCCGGTGCACCCCTTAGGGAGTGGTTGCTGGACATAGTATGCGAGCAGTGACTCCTTCGGGCGTGTCGACTTATATATATGGATGGGGCATGCGTCGTGCTAGGGGATAGCCTCAGTTGAGTGTAAAGATATATATCTATAAGGACCTCCCCCCGGTCGCTTTTCTCGAATTATAGGGGAGATAGCGATAGCGCTTTCCTTGCTAAGTGCTAGTAACCCAGATTGGTTTTATCTATATATTCTCACGCAGTCCGATGACTGAGATATCAGTAATTTGTACCTTCTTTTATATATTACTATATCTTCTGTCATAACTCTGTCTACTCATAATTCTCTAGGCCCCTCTCAGTTGTTCCCTTTATATAAACCGGATGGGCCTTTAGGTTCATATGGGTAGGCCTACAAGACAAGCAACCTCGATGATATTGGCCTAGACATCCTAGCCGGTTTCAAGCCCGTATCTATATTATTTCTTCGATCGTAGATCAACTCTTGTAACCGTTCTCTTTATACTCATCAAAGTGCCAGTCAAAGGTCAAAGATAGATTGACCAGGGTATTAGCGCATCCCCAATGCCTAGACTTGGGATTTTCCATTGGATGGAGAGATGAACCTGGGAAACATAAAATTTATCATATCGATAGCTCTGACCGAATCTACAGTGGTAGGATAAGTTAGAGTCAAGCAGGAGCGGTTGATCGCGGGTGTTTCATGTTATGGTTCCATACATAGTCGACGAGGGGTTTCTGCCAATTCAGCACTTGAAAAAAGGTTGTCACCAATCTGCAACGCTCGCTGACGATTCGTGACACAGTTTGAACTGTGGTTTATATATTATACTATTCTCTCTCCTATAAATTTGGGGTTGCTCGATGCCTTATATGGGGATAAATATGTCATCTGTGGATAGAGGTCACAACCCAAGTCGAGCAGTAAGTTGCGTCTTCCCATTACTGGCGATACGCCACAAACATATATATCTTCTTCTATCACACAGATCCAAAGCTATTATTCGGTGTTGGTTCTGAAATATCTTCTCTTATAGTTTCCCTCTCGGAACAGAAGTGTGATGGGGCAGGAACAAGTTACGAACTTGGATTGATGGGTGAGCAACCCTGTACCTGTCTCTTGAAATTCGAAGTAGTTCAATCATTCGAGAAATCTAGTTACGCTGTAACCAACCACTAACTCGAATTAGTGATCGATGCGAGCTAACCAGATTGATGATTATTTCATGGTAAGCTTCAATTAAACGTCTATACCAAACTAATATTCTGTATAATGTGTCTAAGCCCCGAATTATGTGACGTAGGTACTTTTCAAAATTCCTTCGCGTACCAGTGGTGCCGTTTTGACATTGGTTATCTCTTTTATATTACGATTAACCATCACCGGATCTTACGTGAACCTCGGCTATATTACCTCTATCGCGGAGTATGCAACGACGGTTAGACTCGAGACCCCATGATCCGCGGGTGATAACTGGGCTTGAGGCCATGAAAAATGTTGTTTCAAGTCTGAGAATCGCGATCGCATGTATGAGAACAAGGAGTCTTGGTACTTTGGCTGATCGTTTTCCCGTGAATCGAACGAAGCCATTAAGCAAAAAACAAATGGCTATATATATGACTAGAGATGAACGGTCTGGAACGAGCTAGACAGTAGGTGTTAACTAGCGTACAAAGCATAGATCTTTTGTCATCGTAAACACGTTCTTATGACAAAGTCAGGAGCAACCTCTGAGCTACGATGAGATTTCGCAACTATTTATATATATCTTTAAGTCAGCATGTCGAATTGGTATCTATTAATCTCCACATGTTTATCTGACAATCTGCAAAATGGATGTCTGCTACATCCTATTGTTTTGCAGTAATGCTTTATATATCGACTAATTTTGATGCATAGTTGCTCGTTACATAGCACAGTAAACTATAGATCACGGAGAGATTATGCCACTACTCGTCATAACTTACTTTCCTTAGCTAGCAGGTTTTACCGTAAAGAGAGCTACTCACCACTGCCCGGAAGTTGCACTTCGCTCGAGCTAGAGAAAGTTCGAGCAAATCATATATATATATCTCTCTATCTATATATCTATATAAACTTCACGAGGAGGTCTTAAAAGATAGTTAAAAATACTCAGCGAAGAAATCTTATTTAGGGCGCGGCACTCTCTCGCCAAGGATGCGCCCTTTCGGCCCTCTCTCCGCACCGACCCTCGTGGGCCCCCGTCACGCGCCCTCACGGTTGACCCATCTGTCTGCTCATATGCGTTTCTCTTCGACTTGGGAAAAACTCTAAAGCCATTCTTCTCGACGACAACTCCGGCCCCACGAGGCGAACCTTCTTTGCGGCTAAAGTCCCAATTTAATCTTCAAGTCTGCTCTGTTCTCTGGACACTTATCTGTGTTGTAAACCGTGGGTTGTTGCTTAGACATTAATCACCCCGCGTTCCCTACTTCGCACCATTACAGAGGAAAGATATCATCCTTCCGATACTACTCGTCCCAGTCAACCAGAAAGACTAAATCCGGGGGGGAATTGAGAGGCAAGGTGTGCAATATTTTAGGCCCTACGAGGCCAGCTCACCTTTACCTCCTCTCTCATCTGGAAGCGTGGTTGGTCGTGATTGAGATTCAACGCCCCCGCCGATACGTGCTAATCACACCAACCCCTCGCATTCCAATCCGCGGGGGAGCGGGTCTTACTTAAGACACAAGCCTGACGGTTATAGTCTCCACTTCTATACGCAAGCTTTTCACATCTTAATGGGCAGTCGTTTCAGCTTTGAGACTCATCTCAAAACCTAATAGTATCTCTTTGATTCTCACAATATGCGTCTTACACACGATCTGATTGATGGCATAGACAGCTGCTTTACTAGCTCGTTGTATATGCATAGAGTGTGACTTCCTGTAGATATGATTCACTAGTGGTTTCTATGATGATGCGGAGGAATATTATGGTTCAGATCCTATATATATACTCTCTATTATGAATGTATCCATGCTTCTGTGAGTACCTACTTGTGTTGCGTCTCTGAGGATTGTAGACATTGTCCTGCGATGAGTTAGTCAGTCATTGTGAAATGATTAGTAATTTCGCATCAGTTGCTCAATAGTTTAGTGTATGTAGTAGTATGTTTCCTCATCTGAGGGTGTTACGAAACGTCGGAACATTACGATTGAACGTCAACCCATTGCTGTGCAGGCATTAGAGGAAGGTTTTGGAGGGTGAGACGATTAGCGTCACGGAATAACGCGCAATGATTGGGTGTTCAATCATTAAGTAGTTACAGATAGCTTAATAACGCAGCCTAGCTTTATCTGTATGCTTCGTGAATGTCTTTGAGGTGTGGTTAACGAGTTAGGTTCATGGCCATAGATGGACTAGGTTTTTACAAACCTTTAATCAATTTTTCTCTGTAATTCGGATGCTTACCATAGAGGATTACTCTCATAGTTTGAGTGCTTTTTCCAATAAGCCGCACAGCACCAAGCTCCGGTGCCCACCCAGCTATGACTCAAATATTGTCATAAGATAACCCCACGGCGACAGTATCAGTATTGCAGTTATAGCTAATATTCTCCTGGGCTAAGAGATCGATATAGCTTGACGAAGCCGATTATCCTCCATTGTTCCTTCAGGAACGCGCATGGTATCATCATATAAGAGCGCGTTTGTCCAGGCTTGTCCGTCGCGCTATACGAGAGTTTGGATTGTGTGCACCCACGATTGCCGTAGACATTTCGATTTAGCTTTAAGTGTTTATAGTCTTGCATCGTAGAAATTTGATTATAACCGGCTATACAGTACCAACATGTATCAGTTCACCTATCTGTACGTAGAGCGTACGAGTAGATTGGATAACCCATTGTTATATATCATTCTCTCCTTCTGTCTTATATTCTCTTACTCATTATTCAACTTCATATTATAATCGAGTATACGGTGTGGTGCCATGTGCATGCAAGCACACTCTTTTCTAGCGCCGTTGTAAGCGTGAGATTGAAGCGCGCTTTGGTATAGGTGAATATGGTCAAGTGAGAAGTAGAAGATATAGGTGCATAATTATCGACACGTCTACGATATCTTAATCTTGAATGAGAAGCCAGTATGTCTACTGCATGGAGAGCTGCGCCTCTTGTTGTCGTGAAGTATCTTCAACGACCGACAGACCACGTGTAAGAATTAAGCAAACATAGCGTTGCCTCCTCAAACTATTGGCAATCCGTTAACTAAAATGCGAAATGAAAATGAATATTACTTTGCTTTGAGGTAAGTTTCCTGGCGGTCTTATCATAGAAATCCACTGGCGAGCTGAATACTCTTTCTAGAGAGATCGGAACATCCGAAGGAGCTCCTCTGAAAGCTGATCTCTTAAGATCACTGTATGACTTGAGGCTGATACTATTATTGCTGTGGCGATGTATGCATCTCGCATGTCGTATCATTCTACTCAGATGAACTTGCCGCCCTCTTCCAGAGCTGTGACCTTCCAGCAGTAGGATTGATGTGTTATGAGACGAAGCGTTTCTTCCCATCGTAGCTTAAGCTGGAGTGAAGCCTCAGCGCTAGGTGTTGCACATCTTGCCGTGATCGACACCTAATAGTCTTCACTGCATGAACTGACAATTAGCTCTCTGAACGTTAACTAAACGATGTGGAAATTGGAAACTTTCAATCAGACGATGATCTATGCGTTATCGCTATAGCATCTGATCTCATCCCTTCGGGGAATCGCAATAGAACAGTATACGATATTATACTTTTTGGGGCCTCGCGAGAGATAGAGCAACGTCGTCATCGGAACTGTGGGCAGCCAATTAAGATCTATATGTTTTTATTAATTTTCATTTTGCTCCCATATGAGGCTCTTCAAAGAGAAATGTTATTTTCGAAACACATTTTGACTGTCGGCGTTAATTCATGTTCTGCCACCGCGTGAGCGAATCGCATCCATACTTTATGACTATCACACGCTACTGTTGGTGCACTCGATGTTGATTGTAAAGACATACGTGTGATTGTACAAACACGAATTTAACTCGGGTACGCAAGTACCACATCCATCTATAATACGACGATTTACAAATGCATATGTGTGACTTCAGCTAGATGTGAAGTAAGAGGATACCCGGTATGACACCTAAGTTTTGATTGTGTTAAATCTTTTATGAGATACCGAGTACTTCGTAAATTTAGCACTAAATATGGACTTGACTCTGAGATAGTAGCTTCTTTCTGTGAATCTTTTGCTACTCATGTTGATCTCCCTAAGGAGAAGTGGTTTAAATATCATCCTCCCATAGAAGTAAAAGTAGCTGCACCTATTAAAGTTGAAGAAAAGACTATCACTTATAATGATCCTATTGTTCCTACTTCTTATGTTGAGAAACCACCTTTTCCCTGTTAGATATAAAGGATCATGCTAAAGCTTCAACTGTTATGGTTCGTAAAAGCAATATTAGAACTTATACACCTCCTGAGCAAGTTAAAGTTGAACCTAATATTGCTATTGTTAAAGATCTCTTGTCTGATAATATTGATGGGCATGTTATTTTTATTTCAATGAAACTGCTAGAATTGCTAAACCTTGTGCTAAAGATAAACATAGACCTGTGGTAGGCATGCCTGTTATTTCTGTTAAAATAGGAGATCATTGTTATCATGGCTTATGTGATATGGGTGTTAGTGCTAGTGCAATACCTTATTCCTTATACAAAGAAGTTATGCATGATATTGCACCTGCTGAGATGGAAGATATTGATGTCACAATTAAACTTGCCAATAGAGATACTATTTCACCAATGGGAATTGTTAGAGATGTTGAAGTCTTGTGTGGGAAAACTAAATATCCTGCTGATTTTCTTGTTCTTGGTTCCCCACAAGATAGCTTTTGTCCCATTATATTTGGTAGACCCTTCTTAAATACTGTTAATGCTACCATAGATTGCAAAAGATGTTGTTACTATCGGTTAGATGATATGACTCATGAATTTAATTTCTCTAAATTTAGTAGACAACACCGTGAAGAAGAATTACCTAATAAGGATGAAATTATTGGTCTTGCTTCTATTGTCGTACCTCCTAGTGATCCTTTAGAACAATATTTGGCTAGACCATGAAAATGATATGTTTATGAATGAAAGAAGGGAATTAGATGAAGTATTCTTTAAACAGGAACCTATTCTGAAAAACAATTTACCTGTGTATGCTATCCTACGGGGATTCGCTTAAGGGTTCCCGTGTTTGAGCTTTTTTTATTTTTCCCAATTTTCTGTCCCCAAAACCCCAAGTAGAAGTGATGCCCGTGATCTGACTTAAAACCCGTCACCCGATAAGATACTCTTAATAGCTATCCTCTGTCTCAGTCAGAAGAAAAGCTATCATCCTAGTTGGATTTATTGTGCTTTAACCTTCAACAAATGTGAAGAAGAGATCTTATGCAAACTTCAGAAGAAGCAACCGTCTGCTTTGGATATGACTACTTTGATATCTCTTGACGTATTTCATCCTCTGACTATTGTGTAACCAAATACAGTCAATCTTTGGAAGAATACGTTCGGTTAGCTCAGTTCTCTGATCATCAACGCCATGGCTGATCCTATAGCAATGAAAGATGTTGTATGTGGATGTTGGTTAAGAAAGGAATAAAATCTGTCCTTGAGGCAACGTATTAATTGCTATCCCATTGCTGATTAGTCAGTGGGGATAGCCCTTCCATGTCGTCCGCTAAGAAGGGAGGGTTGCCAACGTCTGGTAAACGGCGGGTCTTGGCCTTGTTCATATCCGGCATCGTCGTCCATGCAATCGATGTCTTCGGAGGTGTAGTCTAGCATGTCGGTTAAGTCCTCGATAGTGGCTATTGTCGTGGAATTGTCACGGCAGATGTCCTAGTGTGAGGACTTAGTAGTGAGGCCAACTCATCTATGTGGTAGCTTGAGAGGGGTTGAGCGGAATCGAGAAACGCAACACACAAGACAAGGGTTTTGACAGCTTCGGGCCCCGGGAAACATCATCCGGTAACAACCCTACATGCTGTTTGTGGCTAGGTCTCATTATCATCACGAGGGAGTCATCGTAAACCGGCTCTCCTAGTTATGTCTAACCCTTAAGATTTTCCCCTCTCCTTTGGGGTGCCCTGCCCCTCCTCATATATGTTGAAGGGGCGGGTTACATGTAGAGTCCAACTCGGATTAAGACTTAAACTATTTTGACTTCTCTTCATGGGCTTCTTAACGTCTCGGGCTTGTAAACCCCAGGCGACTCTGTCTGCCGGGTTATAACTGCCTACCGGGTTATGACTGTCTGCCGGGTTATAACTACCTGCCGGGTTATGACCGTCTGCCAGGTTATGATCTGACTTAACACCTGCCGGGTTATCATCTGACTTAACACCTGCTGGGTTATCATCTGACTTAACATCTGCCAGGTTATCATCTGACTTAACACCTGCCGGATTATCATCTGACTTAACACCTGCCGGGTTATCATCTAACTTAACACCTGCCGGGTTATCATCTAACTTAACACCTGCCAGTTTACCAAGTCCTAGTCGGGTTATAACTCCGACCGGGTCATACCGCGGGGTATATCCCCAACAGCTATCAAGTGGGTGGTGTGTGGGACTAAAATTCCTTGCTCTCAGCCCCTAGTCCGGGCTGGGCGTAGTTCGAAGGTGATTCCTCTGTAATGGCGAGGGACCGTATTAAGTCTAAAGACTCGTTTAAGAGAGAGGATTAGACGGGGAAACGAGAGTCCGTGGGGCTAGCCAGGGCAAAGGCCTCCTGGCCATGCTTGCTTGGCTCGGACTTCGGGAGTTCGAAGCTGGGTTCCGGGGCCGAGTCCGACCTTTCAATGATAGGGGGAACCCAGTCTGATTTCGGGTTGTCCAAGGAAAAAATTGCCTCCAGATCTCTGATAGTGTGCTTCATAGCAGAGAGTCCGGCAGGCTCGAAACTCCCATCTTTGGACCCGGCAGTTTGCTCCGGACCTAAGGCCGGAGCGGTGGTCGGGGCAACGAACCATTCGAAGATGAAGTCTCCTCGGATATCAGCAACATAATTTAGGTTCCCGAAACTGATCTGATGACCAGGTGTGTAGCTTTCGATCTGTTCGAGGTGCCCAACTGAGTTGGCACGCAGAGCGAAGCCGCCAAACACGAAAATTTGTGCAGAGAGGAAAGTTTCCCCCAAAATGGCATCGTTGTTAATGATCGAACGAGCCATCGAACCTTCCGTCGACGACATAGTGGAACTCTCAATGAAAGCACCCGACGTCCTGCTTGATTAACTTCCTACTTCCTGCTATATTGACTTTTATGTTTACCCAGGTTCGGGCCCTCTTAATGGAGGTAATACCCTACTTCTTGCTTGACTGGCTTTGATGAGTATAGGGGTTACAAGAGTTGATCTACCTCGAGATCATAATGGCTAAACCCTAGATGTCTAGCCTATATGATTTGTCTTAGCCTCTATGGACTAAACCCTCCGGTTTATATAGACACTGGAGGGGCCTAGGGTTGTACAGAGTCGGTTTACAGAGAAAGGAAATTATACATCCGGACGCTAGGCTTGCCATCCATGCAAAGGAGAGTCCCATACGGACACGGGGGGAGGTCTTCTGCCTTGTATCTTCATGGGCATCAGTCCATCCCATATCAGATAGCTCGGACACCCGAGGACCCCTTAGTCCAGAACTCCCTAAGGGGGTGCCCGGAACCCCTTCCGGTGACCCGATATGTACCCGGTACCCCCAGAACACTTCCGGTGTCCGAATATCATCGTCCTATATATGAATCTTTACCTCTCGAACATTTCGAGACTCCTCATCATGTCCGTGATCTCATCTGGGACTCCGAACAACATTCGGTCACCAAATCACATAACTCATATAATACAAAATCGTCATTGAACGTTAAGCGTGCGGACCCTACGGGTTCGAGAACTATGTAGATATGACATTGACACCTCTTCGATCAATAACAAATAGCAGAACCTGGATGATCATATTGGTTTCTACATATTCTACGAAGATTTTTATCAGTCATACCGTAAAGACAACATATGTTATTGTAACACCCCGGATGTAACTTGCCATATTTGTACTCTGACTCTTGACATTTCGGCTTTAAGTTATGAGATTTCCCTTAGTGGTTGGGTTTTGTCTTCGTTTTGCATTTTGTTCATGTCATGCATTTCATATCATGTCATCATGTGCATCGCATTTGCATACGTGTTCCTCGCATGCATCCAAGCATTTTCCCCGTTGTCCGTTTTGCAATCCGACACTCCTACGTCCTCCGGCGTCCCCCTTTTGTCTCTTTTCATGAGTGGGTGTTAAACATTCTCGGAATGGACCGAGATTTGCCAAGTTGCCTTGGTACACCACCGGTAGACCGCCTGTCAAATTTTGTGTCATTTGGAGTCCGTTTGATACTCCAACGGTTACCAGGGAACCGTAAAGGCTCGGTGTGTGTTTGAGCCCAACACCCCTCCCAAAACGGCCCAATAACCCTTCCAACCATCCCCATGTCCTCTGCCGGTCGGATCACGATCGCGTGGTCGAAAAACTACACCCCATTTGGACACTCCTACCTCCTCCTACCGATAAATATGTGCACTCCTCCGGAAAATTCGGGTCTAACCCTAGCTTCTTCCTCCTCCCGCCGCCGCACGTGTCCACCGCCGCCGTCTGACGTGTCCGCCGCCACCCTCCAACCAATCCGCCGCCGCCACATGTCCCCTGCACCTCCTCTCTCTCCTCCCCACCACCAGGCCCGCAGGGGCCCGAGGCCGGCCCGCCCCGGGCCACACCAGGGCCGTGCCCCGCGCCACCGCCTGAGATCCTCGCTGCCCCACGCGCCGCGCCACCACCCCGATCCGCCGCGACGCCTGCCGCCTCCGCCACCAGTCGCCGGCGCCGCCGCCCTGCCGCATGTCCTCCACTACAGCCGCGCTGTGCACCACCATCCGGTCTCACCCTCGCCTCCACCGCGCCAGATCCGATCGGGTCCGGAATCCCATGAGCTCCGGCGAGCTCTTCTCCGCCCCAACGACGTCGTCTTCCAACTCCGGCGAGCCCTCCGTCCATCCTCGATCCACGTGCCAGGCCAAACCCTAGATCTCGTGGGGTGAGATTTTCTCTAAGTCCTTTTCCCCTCACTTTTTCAGGCCCTGTTCATTGCATCATAACTCCATGACCGTAGCTTCGTTTCATGCGCATGATATATCAAAATGTTCATTGGGAGATGCTCTTCATTTCATTCAATTGTGGCATGCTTGTTTGGGTAAGCCCTGTTCATTGTGGTATTACTGTTGTTCCTAATGATAAAGATGAATTGATTCCTCAAAGAATTATTACAGGTTATAGGATGGTAATTGATTTCCGCAAATTAAATAAGGCTACTAAAAAGATCATTACCCCTTACCTTTTATCGATCAAATGCTAGAAAGATTGTCAAACATACACATTTTTGCTTTCTAGATGGTTATTCTGGTTTCTCTCAAATACCTGTGTCAGCCAAAGATCAATCAAAGACTACTTTTACATGCCCTTTTGGTACTTTTGCTTATAGACGTATGCCTTTTGGTTTATGTAATGCACCTGCTACCTTTCAAAGATGCATGATGGCTATATTCTCTGACTTTTGTGAAAAGATTTGTGAGGTTTTCATGGACGATTTCTGTCTATGGATCTTCTTTTGATGATTGCTTGAGCAACCTTGATCGAGTTTTGCAGAGATGTGAAGAAACTAATCTTGTCTTGAATTGGGAAAAGTGCCACTTTATGGTTAATGAAGGTATTGTCTTGGGGCATAAAGTTTCTGAAAGAGGTATTGGAAGTTGATAAAGCCAAGGTTGATGCTATTGAAAAGATGCCATGTCCCAAGGACATCAAAGGTATAAGAAGTTTCCTTGGTCATGCCGGTTTTTATAGGAGGTTCATTAAGGACTTCTCCAAAATTTCTCGGCCTCTGACTAATTTATTACAAAAAGATATACCATTTGTTTTGATGATGCGTT
>NC_053023.1:586513118-586530773 GCF_003073215.2 Triticum urartu | reverse complement strand
GAGCTATGGAGAAGCGATGGTGGGCCCGTATTCCGACAAATGGTTAGAAGCCATGAAATCCGAGATAGGATCCATATATCAGAACAAAGTATGGACTTTGGTGGACTTGCCCGATGATCGGCAAGCCATTGAGATAAATGGATCTTTAAGAAGAAGACGGACGTGGGCGGTAATGTTACCGTCTATGAAGCTCGACTTGTGGAAGAGTCTTTTCACAAGTTCAAGGAGTTGACTACGATGAGAATTTCTCACCCGTAGCGATGCTTAAGTCCGTCGGAATCATGTTAGCATTAGCTGTATTTTTCGATTATGAAATCTGACAGATGGATGTCAAAACAAGTTTTCTTACCAGTTTTCGTAAGAAAAGTTGTATGTGATACAATAAAAGGTTTTGTCGATCCTAAGGATGCTAAAAGGTATGCTGGCTCCAGCAATCCTTCTATGGACTAGAGCAAGCATCTCGGAGTCGGAATATATGCTTTGATGGAGTGATCAAAGCTTTTAGGTTTATACAATGTTTGCTAGAAACTTGTATTTACAAGAAAGTGTTAGTGTTAAAGATGGGAGCACTACAACATTTCTGATAAGTATATGTGGATGACATATTGTTGATCGAAATAATGTAGAATTTCTGGAAAGCATAAATGGTTGTTTGAAGAGTGTTTTTCAAAGGAAGACCTGGATAAAGCTGCTTACATATTGGGCATCAAGATCTATAGAGATAGATCAAGACGCCTGATGATACTTTCAAAGAAACGCACACCTTGACATGTTTTTGAAGGAGTTCAAAATAGATCAGTCAAAGAAGGGGTTCTTACCTGAGTTGTAAGGTGTGAAGTTGAGTAAGACTCAAAGATTGACCACGGCAGAAGAAAGAGGAAGGACGAAGGTCATCCCCTATGCTTTTGTCATAGGCTCTATACGGTATGCCATGCTGAGTACCGCACCTGATGTGTGCCTTGCCACATGTCTGGCAAGAGGGTACAAAGGTGATCTAGGAGTGGATCACCAGATAGCGGTCAAAATTATCCTTAGAGGAATAAGGAAATGTTTCTCGGTTATGGAGGTGATAAAGAGTTCGACGTAAAGAGTTACGTCGATGCAAGCTTAACACCTATCCGGATAGCTCTGAGTAGAGATACCGGATACGTATAATGGAGCAACAATTTGGAATAGCTCCAAGTGGAACGTGGTAGCAGCATCTACGATATGACATAAAGTTTTGCGAAATACATAGGGATCTGAATATGGCAACCCGTTGACTACAACCTCTCTCACAAGCATAACATGATCAAACCCAGAACTCATTGAGTGTTAATCACATAGTGATGTGAACTAGATTATTGAGTCTAGTAAACTCTTTGGATGTTGGTCACATGGCGATGTGACCTGTGAGTGTTAATCACATGGCGATGTGAACTAGATTATTGACTCTAGTGCAAGTGGGAGACTGTTGGAAATATGCCCTAGAGGCAATAATAAATTAGTTATTATTATATCATATTTCATTGTTCATGATAATCGTTTATTATCCATGCTAGAATTGTATTGATAGGAAACTCAGATACATGTGTGGATACATAGACAACACCATGTCCCTAGTAAGCCTCTAGTTGACTAGCTCGTTGATCAATAGATGGTTACGGTTTCCTAACCATGGACATTGGATGTCGTTGATAACGGGATCACATCATTAGGAGAATGATGTGATGGACAAGACCCAATCCTAAGCCTAGCACAAAGATCGTGTAGTTCGTATGCTAAAGCTTTTCTAATGTCAAGTATCATTTCCTTAGACCATGAGATTGTGCAACTCCCGGATACCGTAGGAGTGCTTTGGGTGTGCCAAACGTCACAACGTAACTGGGTGGCTATAAAGGTACACTACAGGTATCTCTGAAAGTGTCTGTTGGGTTGGCACGAATCGAGACTGGGATTTGTCACTCCGTGTAAACGGAGAGGTATCTCTGGGCCCACTCGGTAGGACATCATCATAATGTGCACAATGTGATCAAGGAGTTGATCACGGGATGATGTGTTACGAACGAGTAAAGAGACTTGCCGGTAACGAGATTGAACAAGGTATCGGGATACCGACGATCGAATCTCGGGCAAGTATCGTACCGATAGACAAAGGGAATTGTATACGGGATTGATTAAGTCCTTGACATTGTGGTTCATCCAATGAGATCATCGTGGAGCATGTGGGAGCCAACATGGGTATCCAGATCCCGCTGTTGGTTATTGGCCGGAGAGGTGTCTCGGTCATGTCTGCATGACTCCCGAACCCGTAGGGTCTACACACTTAAGGTCTGACCTATTATAGAGATATTAGTCAATGACGCGGCTCCCGAAAGTTGTTCGGTAGGCTCTGGGTGACAGCTAGCATGTACCGCCGCGTTAGCCGAATGTGGTTTAGGCCGGTGTACCTCCCGTCGGCTCGCGGATCCAACCGGACCGATCGTCACGGGAGTGCTCTGGAGCCAATCCGTCCCGCGGGACTGCGCGGCAATGAGTGTCGGGAGTGATACGGCCTCATCAGTAACGTGCTTATGGCTGGTTGGACTCCTCCCCGGTGCAAGTGGTTTCCCCCGGGGCATAATCGCATTGGCCGACGGCATGCAGGTTAGAATCCTCTCCCAACGGCTAGCTCAGCTCCTCCACGCCGAGCTCTCCGCGACAGATAGCGCTCGTCGTTGCCGCGCCGGCGCCGGGTCGGGCCGCAGCCGCGCTCGTGTCTCCTGCGCGGGCGGCTCCCTCCTGCGCGCCTGACCAGGTACTTGCGGCTCGGCACCGCGCTCGTCGCCCGCCGGGCCGTACCGACGCAAGAACGGCGCTCTCGCGCCTCGCCGTATTCATGCATCTGCGCGCCAACAGATGGCTGGGACTGGAAGCTGTACGTTATGTCCGCGCGTATCGCTCGTGTGGCTCCGGGCGACCTGCTGCACAGCACCTCAGAGGTCGCCAGATGTCGGCTGCTGAGCTGAGAGGATTGACAAACCTCGCGCAGAGTGGCACTCTGTGGATCGACGGGAAATAACACCAGAGTAGGACGATGGAGAGACGAGGTATGGCTAGCTGATGGCTTGATGCTGCGGGGAGTAACAGGCCTTTGATGGGACAGTGGGCCGACCATGCCGGTGGTGCGCCTCTTCCTCGTGTCCCGATTTTATAGCGCGGTATCGTGCCGTGGGCCGCCACACTCCAGATGCGGTTGGAGCTGCCTCAGACCCCACACCATTGTTTAAGTGGGCGATACCCTATGTTGATACAAGGTGTAAGTTTCAGTCTCCTCCTCCATCTCCCTCTTCAATGTAGTATTATTACTTTTGTGCAGTAGTGCGAGTGTAGTCAAACGGGAGATCAGGTTCTCGGCAGCGCACAAGCGTTCAGATTTGAACACGATGGTCGTAAAGTGCATTCTCTCACAAAGCTGTTTTATCCTTGCTTCGCTTTTCCTTACCCGGTGCCGCGTCATTCGATTTGCTCTCTATTTTGCTGTTTGGGCGGAATGCCGGTGCTGGGAGTTATAACCGTAATCCATATCACATCCATACCATCCTATGTTATTCTGGTTTAAGCTTCGTCCCAGCTCCGACTCCGGTGTACAGTGCCCTAGTGCTCCTGGGGACAGAGTCGTCCACCAACAACTGCAGTCCTCTCTCCCCTGCTTGTAGTACTGTCAAGTAGTGGCCGTAGGAGACGTCACCGGGCTGCACGACTCGTATGTGGACTCTCGTAATCTAAGCGTGCGAAAGGAAAGTCGCACAGTTCACTAGGCTGTTAGCGCTCACTCTCGGCTCGAGGTCTAGTCAAATCTCTCGCGTATACTTCAGACGTCGTATATCGAATGCGGAGGTCTCCGAGCATACGCTGACTTGCTGATCTCTGCTCCAACTACTCGACGGTGGCCGACTTATGTTTTGACTTGTCGCAACTCTAATACCTTGCTTAGCACTGGCTGTGGCAATAGTGAGGCTAACCCTTGTGAACAGCTGTTTGTTAATGGTTTCATCTGCAAGCTGATGCCAGCTACTCGCCACATCCCGTACTACATTGCAGTAGATTTATCTCCATACGAATTGACCTTCAACTCGTTTGCATCGGCATAAGTCATGAACGAGAGAGAATATTTAAACGACTATTCCCATGCTCAGAATAAACGAAAACAGTAACCTAGCAAGCGCAGAAGCGCAATGACCTCCCTACTCTAGACAAATCGAATTGAGATCGATCCACTGTGGTGTCTTGACCAGGCTTATGGATACTAATCGATAACCGCGGATCACTGTAGCACATGTATGCACCGTCTATGGTCTTAGGCCCCGACCAAGGAGCACGTAGGACATGCCCCCCCTCCTGCACCTAGCTGCAGCGCCGTCCTATACTATTATTCAAAATTTCAAAATAATGGCCATGCCACTAGTACTTTTTCTCCTCGAGATACTCTACTAATGGTAATACTACTGTACGCTATAATATAATATGGCAGGGCATCAGCACTCATCTAAGCGCTGTCTGTTCAAGAACTACTCTCGGCAAATCGCGAATTAATGCGATCATACACGTAGCTGCCGATTCTGCGGAAACCGTCCTGAGCTTCTTTTCATGCCTTATTCTTATTGCGAATGTTGTAAGGTGAATTCGACGTGCCTGATCTCAGACTCCGGAACCTGCTTTGGCGATCGTGCTCCTGGTACACTACATCTGTACTCTTATATGCTATGCGTAGGGATTCGGGGTGACTAATGGCGTCCGTAAGTATACCAGGGCAGTAGCTCATTACTCCACATAAGGTCCGACGACATGCAGTCCTCAAATGCTGTTCACCTAGCGATCTTCTCTTCCTTATCCGTGTACGCTAGAAGCGCGTTAGACCTCGTACGAACATAAAATCAGGAACGCACGATACTCTCTACACTTGCCTCTCTACTCTCAAGACTCAGTCTATCCCCGTCGCGACTCCTTAATGAGGTTAGCGTCAGGGCACGATATTACGAAGACTTCATTGAACAATGACGGATTCATCATCCGGTAGCTTGCCTCGTGCAGGAGTAGAATCGCCTAAATGCAATCTTCGGAACATGCAAGGCGCTCGCTGTGTTTGTGCGAGGCAATCGATTGTTCTCTCAGACACGCAGAGATACGTCTACGAAGGATGCATCATTGCCTTAGACTGTGGAGTCATTCTGGCTCTGACGGATATTCTATTGTGCATGGTCTAGCAAATAGTTTCTTAAGAAGGATCACTAGGAGGGTGTCAACATACAGTAGATACTTCCACCGAAGACATAATTTTCAGTGTCGCGCTTGTGACTAGGTAGGTTCTTCCTCACGATGACTCTCCTCTAACTCCATTTACAGACGCGAATGTGATAAGTCCAATGACAACACAACTGGCAGAGAGGTGCCATCGGCAGAGCAAGTAGTAACTCGAGTCCGTTCCCGCAACTCTATGCTGAGTCTGCAATCTGTACATGTAGTTTAAGAAGCTGCTCATAACCCAAATAATGGGACAAAAGCTATCTTGCGGAGAAGTAAGAACAAGAAAATCAGCAGGATATTTAGTTTTCCCACACAAGACTTCAACATCTCTAACAATTCCAATTGGTGAAATAGTATCTCTATTGGCAAGTTTAATTGTGACATCAATACCTTCTAACTCAGCAGGTGCAATTTCATTCTTAATTTCTTCGTATAAAGTATGCGGTATAACACTAGCACTCGCACCCATATCACATAAGCCATGATAACAATGATCTCCTATTTTAACAGAAATAACAGGCACGCCTACCACAGGTCTATGTTTATCTTTAGCACAAGGTTTAGCAATTCTAGCAGTTTCACCTTCGAACTGAATAACATGCCCATCAATATTATTCAGACAAGAGATCTTTAACAATAGCAATATTAGGTTCTACTTTAACTTGCTCAGGAGGTGTATAAGTTCTAATATTGCTTTTACGAACAATAGTTGAAGCTTTAGCATGATCCTTTATTCTAACAGGGAAAGGTGGTTTCTCAACATAAGAAGTAGGAACAATAGGATCATTATAAGTGACAGTCTTTTCTTCAACTTTAATAGGTGAAGCTACTTTTACTTCTATGGGAGGATGATATTTAAACCACTTCTCCTTAGGGAGATCAACATAAGTAGCAAAAAATTCACAGAAAGAAGCTACTATCTCAGAAAGTCTAAGTCCATATTTAGTGCTAAACTTACGGAAAATATCGGTATCCATAAAAGATTTAACACAATCAAACTTAGGTGTCATACCTGACTCCTTACCTTCGTCGAGGTCCCAATCTTCAGAGTTGCGTTTAATTCTATCCAATAAATTCCATCTGAATTCAATAGTCTTCATCATAAAAGAGCCAGCACAAGAAGTATCGAGCATGGTTTGATTATTATGAGAAAGCCGAGCATAAAAACTTTGCATAATTATTTCTCTCGAGAGCTCATGATTGGGGCATGAATATAACATTGATTTAAGCCTCCCCCAAGCTTGAGCGATGCTTTCTCCTTCGCGAGGCCAGAAATTATATATATAATTGCGATCACGATGAACAAGATGCATAGGGTAATACTTTTGATGAAATTCCAATTCAATCTTTTATAGTTCCATGATCTCATATCATCACATAGCCTATACCATATCAATGTGTCTCCCTTCAAAGATAAAGGGAAGACCTTCTTCTTAGCAACATCATCGGGTATACCTGCAAGCTTAAATAATCCACAAACTTCATCCACATATATTAAGTGCTCATCAGGATGCTTTGTTCCATCTCCTGTAAAAGGGTTAGCTAGCAGTTTTTCCATCATACCCGAAGGAAATTCAAAAGGAGTTTCATTTTCAATAGGTTCAGTAGGTTGAGGAGCAACTCTTTGCTCTACTGGACGGGGTGAAGATACCCCGAACAAGCCCCTCAGAGAATTACTTTCCATAGTAACAAGTGACAGTAAATTTCAGCACACTATATAAATTTTTCCTTACCAAATTCCACCTACCAAAGGCGCTACACTCCCCGGCAACGGCGCCAGAAAAGAGTCTTGATGACCCACAAGTATAGGGGATCTATCGTAGTCCTTTCGATAAGTAAGAGTGTCGAACCCAACGAGGAGCAGAAGGAAATGATAAGCGGTTTTCAGCAAGGTATTCTCTGCAAGTACTGAAATAAGTGGTAACAGATAGTTTTGTGATAAGATAAATTGTAACGAGCAACAAGTAACAAAAGTAAATAAAGTGCAGCAAGGTGGCCCAATCCTTTTTGTAGCAAAGGACAAGCCGGAACAAACTCTTATATAAGGAAAAGCGCTCCCGAGGACACATGGGAATATCGTCAAGCTAGTTTTCATCACGTTCATATGATTCGCGTTCGATACTTTGATAATTTGATATGTGGGTGGACCGGTGCTTGGGTGCTGTTCTTACTTGAACAAGCATCCCACTTATGATTAACCTCTATTGCAAGCATCCGCAACTACAACAAAAGTATTAAGGTAAACCTAACCATAGCATGAAACATATGGATCCAAATCAGCCCCTTACGAAGCAACGCATAAACTAGGGTTTAAGCTTCTGTCACTCTAGCAACCCATCATCTACTTATTACTTCCCAATGCCTTCCTCTAGGCCCAAATAATGGTGAAGTGTTATGTAGTCGACGTTCACATAACACCACTAGAGGCTAGACAACATACATCTTATCAAAATATCAAACAAATACCAAATTCACATGACTACTAATAGCAAGACTTCTCCCTTGTCCTCAGGAACAAACGTAATTACTCACAAAGCATATTCATGTTCATAATCAGAGGGGTAATAATATGCATATAGGATCTGAACATATGATCTTCCACCAAATAAACCAACTAGCATCAACTACAAGGAGTAATCAACACTACTAGCAACCTACTAGCACCAATCCCGGACTTTGAGACAAGAATTGGATACAAGAGATGAACTAGGGTTTGGAGATGAGATGGTGCTGGTGAAGATGTTGATGGAGATTGCCCTCTCCCGATGAGAGGAGCGTTGGTGATGACGATGGTGATGATTTCCCCCTCCCGGAGGGAAGTATCCCCGGCAGAACAGCTCTGCCGGAGCTCTAGATTGGTTCCGCCAAGGTTCCGCCTCGTGGCGGCGGAGTCTCGTCCCGAAAAGTTCCTTCTGATTTTTTTCTCATCGAAAGACTTCATATAGCAGAAGATGGACGTCGGAGACCCACCAGGGGGCCCACGAGGTAGGGGGCGCGCCCTAGGAGGGGGGCGGCCCCCACCCTCGTGAGCAGGGTGTGGGCCCCCTGGCCTTCATCTTTGGCGAGGATTTTTCTTTATTTATTTTAAGATGTTCCGTGGAGTTTCAGGACTTTTGGAGTTGCGCAGAATAGGTCTCTAATATTTGCTCCTTTTCCAGCCCAGAATTCCAGCTGCCGGCATTCTCCCTCCTTATGTAAACCTTGTAAAATAAGAGAGAATAGCCATAAGTATTGTGACATAAAGTGAAATAACAGTCCATAATGCAATAAATATCGATATAAAAGCATGATGCAAAATGGACGTATCACAGCATCCTGCAGTAGTGGTAGCAAAGGGAACATCACATGATAACTAAAGGTTCACTTGAATGTCATTCGTGTAATCATAGGGATCGATACGAACATCCACAGTTCCGCTATTTATCATTGAACGAAGGGGTTTCGTTCATGTTTATGATTTACCGAACCTACGGGATCACAAGCTTAAGGTAATCACGATCTCGTGAGTGTTAGTAGGACGAGAGTATTCAGGATTTATTTTTGGAATTGTTTCATTAATATTAGGAAAAGTTTTGAGAGGAACCGGAAGCGCTTTGGGGTCACCGGAAGGGTTTGAGAGTTTATTGGGCAATACCGGGTATTAATGATAAATAATATATAGGTTGAAAATGTTTTTGGTGATGGTAAATTATATATATGTGGCTATAGTAATTGTTAGAGGGCTTTATATTTAATTTAATATCAATGGGGCTTAAAAGGCCTAATGATGGAAGGCAACTTGGGCCACCAAGGCCCAAGTGGAGGTGGCGCCCCCTTTCCTAGGAGGGGAGGCCAAATTAGACTAGGGGAGGATTCCTCACCCCCCCCCCTCTTGGCCGGCTCCCCAAGGAGGGACTTTCCCTCCTTGGTGGCAGCCCCTCGTCTGCCCTCAATCCTATATATACTAGATGATTTTGCCCTTTGGTATACACAAGTTTTGAAGACTCCTCTAGTTCATCAAGTTCTAGCTGGTCCTAGTTCACTAACCTAGTTCCTCTAATCCCCATAATTAGAAGCCTAGTGTGGTTCTATTCTCATCCCTCTAATTCCCCGGCGACAATTAGCTCTAGACGCCGAAGCGCTGCCAGATCATGAATACCGTACGCTTGCAACAAAGTAGAGAGGTTGTGCTTTCAGTCTTCCCTCTGAGGGATCATTTGAGGGCGGTTCGCGGGATCGTCATCGATGGTTAGAGGGACTCCAAGTATGATCTACACCGACTCGTCTACTTCCGTTGCACTCTGTATTAGTAACGATCGTTGATCCAAAGCATATATGCATCTTCATGTTGTTCCTGGGTGATTGTAGGGCGATTTGTTTTTTGTTTTCTACTACGTTTCCCAACTAATTGCACCAACTGGGCTACATTATTTTTTTTTTGCAGCAAAATAGGATCAGAATGCTACACACAAAATAAATGATTTTACTTTTTCTATTTGGGAAATATAAACTGATTCACGCCAGCCATGTATGGTGCCGTCAGCTTCGTTCCATGAGTAATCCATCCATGATTCGTTGGGTGTACAACATGAAAAGTAATTAGAATGAATCTGAATTTTGCTATGATGTTTTTTAGTAGATATTAGATCGCACCTGAAATCGCCCATGTTTAACACTACCATAGCCGCGCGTGACTTCTACCTTCAACATGGGCGCTTGGCTTCTCCATGTCGTCACAGCTGCGTTTACCTTGCTGTGTCGGCCTCTCAACTTGCCGAGGGCGTGGTATGAGAGGAGGGCCCTAAGCCAACAATCCCAATTCCCTTTGTTAGGAAGGAACCGGACGATCCCAATTACAAGTTCCCCCTATTATGAAAAGGGAACCCGCTAAATGAGTCAGTTGATAAAATATTACATGTTATTTTTCTATTAGCGTTTAAAAAAAGATCCATCAACATTTAGAATGACACCGAGACTCATCACAAAAACTGGACATGTCTAATGACAGCCGAATACGTCGCCAAAAATCTGCATGAACATCACCAAAATTGCCAAGGCGCTGCCCCGGGAGGAAAACACCTGGTGACGGTGGGCCCTCACAGAAAATGATTTTAGGCGACGTTTCATGTTTGTCATCAAGATCTTGTCAGCGAGAGAGTAAATTTTGTAGTGTCTCTAGCCAACCAAACTTGTTTATTTTTTAGAGATTTAGAGAGGAGACCTTGGTCTACACTTTCACTAAAGGAAATTTGATTCCCCGTATTTCCACTTGTCGATCTTGTTACTCTTGAGTGTTTGGACACTTTAGAAGGAAAATGTCACCTCAGGGTAATATTTCATTATGGTGAAGCTCTGTGATGGTGTTGGGAGCCTCCAATTTAATTGTGGAGAGAGCCCTAAGAGCATCTCCAGCCGCGCCCCCAACAAGGTCCCCCAGGCGATTTTTCGGCTGCCGGCGCCAAAAAATCAGCCCAGTCGCGCTCCCAAGGGCCCAATTTTCGTCAGCTCAGGCCGAAATTGACGCCGGCGGATCCAACCCGAACCCGGCGCGCCGGGAGGCGCCGGGCGAATCATTTTTGGCGCGAAAAAGCCGCGGGCAGATCTATGCTGGATCACACTTACTTTACTAGCCCAATAGGCGGGGAGTCTCTCCTGCGTCTCTCCACTAGTCACTAGTCAATTGACGACAAGGTATATTCTTAACGGACGGTGCAGGTAGACATTACATACAGGCTAACTTCTTATGACTCGACAGGCGAAATAGCTAATTCCAAACTAGAGCACAAGTGGGACCAATTGCTACAGAAGACTGCGAGAAGGTTAGCATCTTCACGTTGGCCCTCCGCGCCAGTGCGAGGCGCTCTCAACCTCAACTCTTGGAGAAATCGGCCTCTGGCGGCCGCACGCGCAAAAACACGTGCTGGGTGTTGATGCCACTCATGTCGCGGCGCCCCACATGAGATTTTGGAACCGGGAAGACACTGCAGCTGGTGAGGCGTGAAGTCTCGGCACTATGTCTCGCGCGAGATCTCTTATCCAAAATTCACCACGAACGGCACAACACACTACCGCTTCAACATGACTATTACAAGTGCATTGTTAACGCTCAAGAAAAAGATAAAAAACCACTACGAGGCCCAACCGCTCTCCTCGCGTTGCCTCGCCGCTCCTCGCGGCCGCCGCCCTTTCTCTCGTGCGTGTTCTACATGCTGGCGATGACTCCAGCGCAGGCATTCCTGCTCCGCCCGCTGCGCCTCCTCCTATATTATAGCCGACTCCTGGCTAGCGCCTTTATAGAAACGCGTGTAGTCGCCGCCCGCCCGCCGTCGTTCGTCGTGGCCGGCCTCCGTCGTGGCCGCACGTCCCTGCTCAGACCCTCCCCGTTTGGCGCGGCGGGGCCCTTGGGACGGGAGTTTCAGCGCGGTCCTCCCGTACGTCGCGCTGCACCTCGAGGATCCACACTTCGTGCATCTCGTCCCTCCGCTCTCGGCAGCCTCTCCGGTCCCATATATCCCCTCCCATGCGCGCGCTCCGCGCGCGCGTGGCCATCTTTGCCGCCGATGCATCTCCCGATAGTCGTCCGCACAGCGCGCACGCGGGAGCCGCGCGAGATTCACCCACCGCCCATCGCCGGCTATCTCCTCGTACTCCGGGGGGAGATTGGCTCCGGTTTGGCGCGGACGAGGATGAGGCGCCCGGAAGCGGGGGTGGAGGGCAGCGGATTGCGGATACCCGGAGCTCGGAGTGCGTCCGCTAGCAGGCCGTTATATTGCGCTGTATCTCCGCTTCCGCACGGGGCGGATACGCTTGTCGCTCACGGACTTGAGCGGGGGGGGGAGGCGGGCGGGGGGGGGAGAGGGGGCCGGACGGGGGCGGGGGGTGGACGAAGCTCGAGGCCCGTGCACTCCGGTAGCTGAGGAGAGGATGACGGGATCCCATCCGGGAGTGTTACCCGTTCCGAGTTTTTTGCCGCCTCGCCGCCGAGGAGGCATCGCCGCTTGCCGAGCGTGGCGACTGTACGACGATGAGAAAGACGGGGAAGGGTACTTCCAGCACCCAGCGCCTGACGTTGGCGCGCCTCATGATTTACTACCGGTCCCACGGCCGCGTCTCAGGCCGCTCCGCCCCACCGCGCGACAGCGGCCGCGTCCCGACCCGTCGGACGGCACCCCCTCTCGAGGCGTTTGAAGCCTGTCTCGGAGCACGCCGACCGCCTGTTGGTGCCTCGAGTGTTGGGCCCCGCGGGGCGTGGGACCGGGCGCGACCGAGTGAAGGTAAGCGGCTGCCAAACGCCGGCGCGCTTATCCCGTGCCCCGAGACAGCGTCCGCTACTTAGATAAGATTAAGCTTCTATCGCACGTAGGTTAAAAAATCTGATTTGTGAGCCCACCGAACAACCGTGCAAGTCCTTCCGGCCGGCATTTCTACACTGACACCGAGCTGCCAGCCCTAGGCGAGCTGGCCGGCACCCCAATCTCGGCGGCTCGCTCCGCCCTGGCCAGGAGAAGCCAGGGCGGCATCACGCACTGCCCAGAGCGGGACTGCGTCGGGGGACGGTAGCGCGGCCCCTCCCTCGCCGCCGCAGCGGAGAGGCGCGGATACGCGCGATCTCCGCACGCCGCGCCGCCCCGGTGGACGGTGGTGGCACCGGGACCCCGCCGGCGCTGATTCTCCACGCCCCGGGCACCGCATGTCCGGCGGGACCGGGTACTCGGCCTCGAAGAGGAGCCGAGCTTCGTCCTCGTGAAGGTGGCGGCGGCCGAAGCCGTTCGCCGCCGCGTCGCCTGGGAATCGTTCGCCATTTCTTTGAACTGGGACGGATGGCGAGGGGAGAGGGAGGAAGGGGAGAGAGGGCGTGTCGGTGGTGGAGACTCTGTGCGTGCCACCGGCGCGCTGGGGTTCGGCTTATATAGGCGGAGGCGGCACGACCGGCTCTCCCTGCCTGCGCGCGCTCGTCTACGCGTGGCATAGCCGGGCCGCCTCGTCTACGAGCGGCCACAGGACCACTGCACCCGTGGCATTGCAAGCCGGATCGCGCGGGACGCGCGTCTCACGCCTTCACTGCGCCGCCCACGAGGCATCAATGGTGGAGGCTGACGCGGCGCAGGTCCCAGGACATGCGAGCACGTGCTGTACCGGCCGGCAGCGCTGTGCGCCATTGGATTCTGACCCCGCAGGAAACGCCTCGGGTACTCCGCGAGTCGGCTGACATACTAAGCCCCGCACTCTGACGGAAGCGCCTCATCCTCGAGCTCGCGCGAGGACGCCGAAACCGATAGCTCCGGAGCGGCAAAGGCGGCCCACCGCAGGTTTCTCTCCGCCAAAAATGATCTCGCCGGCGCCTAGTACGAGGAGATAGCCGGACGCGGCGCGCCGGGTTCGGTTGATCCGCCGTCGGCGTCTCAACCTCGGCCTTCACTGCGCGGTAATTATGCGACGAACACTTGGGCTGGCGATGGCTTGAGCCGATACTGTGTATTTTTGGCGGCCGCGCCAGCCGAAAAATCGTCCCGGGGGGACCGTTCGTGGGGCGCGGCTGGAGTGCTCTTAGGAGCTCTTCCACAATTAAATTGGAGGCCCAACCACCATCACAGAGCTTCACCATAATGAAATAAACCCTGAGGTGAACATTTTCCTTCTAAAGTGTCCAAACACTCAAGGTAACAAGATCGACAAGTGGAAATACGTGGGAATCAAATTTCCTTTCGTGAAAGTGATAGACCAAGTCTCCTTCTAAAATCTCTAAAAAATAAACAAGTTTGGTTGTCTAGAGACACTACAAAATTTACTCTCTCGCTGACAGATCTGGATTGAAAACATTTTGAAACGTCAGCCTAAATCTTGTTCTGATGAGGTACCACCGTACAGGTGTTTCCTCCCGGGGCGGCGCGCGCGCCTTGGCACATTTTCGAGTCGTATCCATGCCAGAGTGTTTGACGAACGTATTCAGGCTCTCATTTAACATGGTCCAGAGTGTGTGTGATCGCGCAGCTCGCCCCTGGTGTCATCTAAAATGGAAGTATGCTTCTTCTCATAGCCATAATGAGAAACATAACTTGTAATATTTTAATCAATGACTCATTTAGCGGTTCCCTTCATAATAGGAACTTGTAATTGGTGGATCGTCCGGTTCCTTCCTAACAAAGGCAATTGGCTTGTTGCTTAGGGCCCTGCCTCTCAGACCACGCCCTGCGCAATGAGAGCGAGCACAGCAAGTAAACGCACTGTGACGAATAGAAGCCAGACGCCCATGTTGAAGCTTAGAGAGCCACGCCGGCTATCGTCGTGTTCCGTCGGTGAGCGGTTAAACAGGGCGATTTCAGGTCGATCTAGCAAATAGACTCTAGCGGAACAGCCGTACGCAAAACTCTGCATAGAATTCACAATACTCCACAGACGAACGCTTTTTTTCTCATCTCTGGTTCGAAAGGGTGGGTTTTAACATGCCCCAAAGCAGAAAAGCGACGGGCGAGGCCAACGACGGGAGGCTGTTCATGGTGGGATTATCATGGACAAGCGGCCACGGTACACGAGCAGCACATACATGGCTGGCGTGAATCAGCCTCTTTTCCCAAATAGAAAAATAAAATCATTTATTTTGGTAGCATTTTCTGATCCTTATTTGCTGCAAAACAAATAATCTAGCCAGTTGGTGCAATTGTTGAAAACGTAGTAAAAACAAAAAACAATCGCCCCTACAATCACCCAGGAACAACATGAAGATGCATATATGCTTTGGATCAACGATCGTTACTAATACAGAGCGCAACGGAAGTAGACGATGTCGGTGTAGGATCATACTTGGAGTCCCTCTAACGCACTCGCATGACCTGATAACTCCCACGCGAACCGCCCTCAAATATCCCTTGATGTAAGACGCAAAAGCATGGCCTCTCTACTTGTTGCAAGCTACGGTATTCACGAGTCATGGCGGCGCTATTCGAGACGCTTCTTAGAGCTATGATTCTCAAAAGCCCGGAATAGAGGGATGAGAAGTAAAACCCACACTAGGCTGCTCTATTATGGATTAGAGGAATAGGTTAGTGTAACGCAAGTGGACCAGCTAGAACGTGTGAACTAGAGGAGTCTTTCAAACTGTCGTGGGCGCCGGCGTAGGTATACAAAGACGGGCGAAAATCACTCTAGTATAGTATAGAGAGGGCAGACGAGGGGCGAAGCTTGCGACCAAGAGGGAAAGTCCCTCCCTTGGGGGCGAGCGATGGAGTGGGGCGGGCCAACCGAGGGGGAGGGGCACCCTCGTGAGGATCAGTAGCTCTCCTAGTCTAATTGCCTCCCCTCCTAGGAAAGGGTGTGGGCGCCACCTCCACGTGGGGCCTTGGTGGCCCAAGTTGCACTTGTTGCCATCATTGAGGCCTTTATATTTGTTCCCCATTTGATTATTTAATTAATTAATTAAAGCACCTTACTGTTCTTACAATTACTAAATAATAACCACATTATAGTATTAATTTACCTCACCTCAAAAACATTTTCAACCTATATATTCATTAAATACCCAGTTATTGGCCACAATAAACTCTCAAACCTCCGTGACCCCAAAGGCGCTTTCCGGTGTGCTACCTCTCAAAACTTCTTCTATAAATTATTAAACAAATTACCAAAATAAAGCCTGAATACTCTCTGTACTCACGCTTAGCTTAATACTCACAGAATTCTGATTACCTTAAGGCTTGTGATACCCGTAGGTTTCTTGGTTAAAGTCTCATAAACAAGTGACACGAAACCCCTTGTTTCAATTGATAAAATAGGCGGGGAACTGTGGGGATTGTTCGTTATCAGAGAATATCCCTTGATTGATACTTAAAAGTCGACGGTAATGACATTCAAGGTGAACCTTCAGTGATAATCATAAATTGTCCCTTTCTACCACTTTACTGGCAGGGCTTGCTGCTGATACGTATGCATTTATGGATCCTGCTCTTTTCGCCATAGTCATCGATGTATTGCTATTGCCGTCTTCAAAGAAAATAGGGACTGTATATTTCACTTATATGTCACCTCAATAACCTTTATGGTCTATTCTCTCTTATTTACAAAGGTTTACATAAGGAGGGCAATGGGCGGCGCCGGTGAGAACCTGCGAACGGCTGCGTTTTGATGATGTTGTTGTGCAGCGAGGCAGCTGGAATTCTGGGCTGGAAAAGGAGCAAATATTAGAGACCTATTCTGCGCAACTCCAAAAGTCCTGAAACTCCACTGACAATCTTAAAATAAATAAAGAAAAATCCTCGCCAAAGATGAAGTCCAGGGGGCCCACACCCTGCTCACGAGGGTGGGGGGCGCGCCCCCCTCCTAGGGCGCGCCCCCTACCTCGTGGGCCCCCTGGTGGGTCTCCGACGTCCATCTTCTGCTATATGAAGTCTTTCGATGAGAAAAAAATCAGAAAGGAACCTTTTCGGGACGAGACTCCGCCGCCAAGAGGCGGAACCTTGGCGGAACCAATCTAGAGCTCCGGCAGAGCTGTTCTGCCGGGGATACTTCCCTCCGGGAGGGGGAAATCATCACCATCGTCATCACCAACGCTCCCTTCTCATCGGGAGAGGGCAATCTCCATCAACATCTTCACCAGCACCATCTCATCTCCAAACCCTAGTTCATCTCTTGTATCCAATTCTTGTCTCAAAGTCCTGGGATTGGTGCTAGTAGGTTGCTAGTAGTGTTGATTACTCCTTGTAGTTGATGCTAGTTGGTTTATTTGGTGAAAGATCATATGTTCAGATCCTATATGCATATTATTACCCCTCTGATTATGAACATGAATATGCTTTGTGAGTAATTACGTTTGTTCCTGAGGACAAGGGAGAAGTCTTGCTATTAGTAGTCATGTGAATTTGGTATTCGTTTGATATTTTGATAATATGTATGTTGTCTAGCCTCTAGTGTTGTTATGTGAACGTCGACTACATAACACTTCACCATTATTTGGGCCTAGAGGAAGGCATTGGGAAGTAATAAGTAGATGATGGGTTGCTAGAGTGACAGAAGCTTAAACCCTAGTTTATGCGTTGCTTCGTAAGGGGCTGATTTGGATCCATATGTTTCATGCTATGGTTAGGTTTACCTTAATACTTTTTTGTAGTTGCGGATGCTTGCAATAGAGGTTAATCATAAGTGGGATGCTTGTCAAGAAAGACAGCACCCAAGCACCGGTCCACCCACATATCAAATTATCAAAGTACCGAACGCGAATCATATGAACGTGATGAAAACTAGCTTGACGATATTCCCATGTGTCCTCGGGAGCGCTTTTCCTTATATAAGAGTTTGTCCAGGCTTGTCCTTTGCTACAAAAGGATTGGGCCACCTTGCTGCACTTTATTTACTTTTGTACTTGTTGCTCGTTACAATTTATCTTATCACAAAACTATCTGTTACCACTTATTTCATACC
>NC_053023.1:586433144-586512118 GCF_003073215.2 Triticum urartu | reverse complement strand
CCCCCCCCCCCCGCCTCTCACTCTTCCCCTATATCCCCGAAACCAATAAGACCATCCCTTTGTTTAATTCCCGCCTACATGCACCATCGATATATAGTAGTCTTCCTCGGTGTCTCTCGAACAAACACGTTCTCTCGATGTCGGATCCTCTCATGCGCACACACCTTATCTTCCCTCTCTACGGGCATTTTCTCTCTGCCATACACATCACCTCCCTATGATGAAGCCATGCACACTTAAATTACATCCGCCACAGAGGACCCCGCAACACACACACACACGCACGCACCCCCCTCCCACACACACACACTAAGACTCCATCTCTCTCACACACACACACACAAACACACACACACACGCACGCACACCCCCCCCCACACACACACAGTAAGACTCCATCTCTCTCTCTCTCTCATACACACACACACAAACTAAGACTCCATCTCTCTCTCTCCTCTCTCTCTCACACACACACCCCACACACACACTAAGACTCCATCTCACACACACATGCTCTAGGCGGAGCATTTGTTCCTACCACCCTTCATCCAACCTTACCCGTATGATAAACAATCACCTTTATTTACTTGCATAACATGGACAAATTCCACTTTACTTTAGTAGTCAGCAAACTTATCATCTGTACCCTTATAAAAAAATGAGTTGGCAGTGATGGTGTGCCTGCCATCTTGTAATACATACTGTATGATCTATATCTGAGGATAGAAAGCAAACTATGATAATTTTACAAAAGATACCTGCACCTCTCTCCACATCATTATCTCCTGCAACCTCATTGCTCAGCAATTAAAAAAGGAATAAGTCTCTAGAACAATCTAGCATGCATGGTGGCCGCTGCCACCTGTCGGCGCCGTCCATCCCCATGCCTCCGCCCATTCCGACCACCAGTCACCACCATGCTCCACTCCTCCTCGCCTTATCTCTCATCTTTCATTTTTTCGATGACATTCTCGAGATACCAGTTTTCCGATAAAATTCTCGAGATATCATAGTTTTTACACATGGGATTACTCCTGCATGGGTTAATCACAACAGGTGTTTTGTAAAAAAAATGCATATTGATGTTCCCTGCAATGGACGAGAATCTTGCTTGTAATTATATAACGCAAATCAGGAGCAGGAAGTGACATTTTTTTGACACAACCACGTTAACATGGCCACGTAAATCACTATCTAAAGTAAATACCATTATACTTATGTCCCGATGCAAAATGTTGAGTACATGTCCGAAGAGTAGAGTCGCACACACGCACTCTGTCTCTCAGAATCTCTCTCTCACACACACACCAGTTACGTGACGCCCACTTAAGCAGACACGTATGTTACAATTTGTGCACCCGCGAGTACACGTGATGCTGCGCATTTACTTAAGCCAGAAGACGAACCCAAACAGTAGCTGCATTCATTCCCCTCTCGCCGCTTCTTCTCTGGTCGCTGTCGCCCGGTAGCCATGGACTGGCCGAAGGTAACAACATACGCCATACTCCCACCGGAGCGGCGCTTTAATATGGAAATTTTAGTGGTCATGCATGCATCTTTTTGTGCTAGCACTCCTATATAAGGGTTGACCGGTCGCTTCCCCGGACATGCGCGGGTGGTGGAAGAGGAAGGAGAAGGGAAGCGGGCTATGGAGTAACGTTTTTTACCACAATTTCTTAGGAAACTGAGTGCAATAATTGAGTAGTTTTGCAAACTACCAGTACTACACCTGAAATGGTTCAAAACCTATACTCCCTTGCCAGCGCGTGCTTCCCGCGTGAAACGGTCAGCGTCGCCCTGGAGCGTCAGTGCCGCATTAATGCCTGGCCAGAGCGGAGGCAACCTCTCACTGGCGCCGGCTTTGAAGTGGCGCGACGGTCGAGAGAGCGCCGCTTCCCGGTGCACGTGACTGCTCCGCGTCGAGACTGTCCATAGGCCCTGTTTGGATCCATGGGTTAGAGTTAGTTTGAGCTAGTTGGGGATCAAATAGCCCTAAAGTATCCAAGCATGAGGGTTTAAATTGGAGCAAGTTACACCGAACCCACCAAAAAAACTATCCCACCCAAGAGGTGCTAACTGGAGATAGTTCTCATTGGGACCACTGAAAAATCACTTTTCTCTCTCCATGAAGTGCATTTATTGTCAATCTAACCCTGTCACCCAAACACCTCTTTGGCTACAGTTAGTTCAGGGTTAGTCATGTGTTAGTCTAACCTCTAGCTAAGTTAGAGTATCAAACAGGAGCAGTATAGGACATGCAAGTTGCTCAAAGCGGAACGTGAAAGGATTTTTTTTCTTTTTGAAAACGGAACGTGAAAGGAATTTTTTTAGAATGCTCTTGGCATGTCGCTAACATGTCATAGTTAACCAACCTCAATAGACGGCAGAAACGCCAGCCCGCCGCACTTTGATAGAGACGAGGAGGGAGAAGCGATACAGGCTGCTGGATTACTAGAGATAGGTGTCACACGGAAGTCAAGAAATATGGTGATAGCGTGGGTTAGGCATGTACTAGTATGATGTAACTACACTGGGTTGCCATGTTTCGTACTCTTCCAGTCCACCACGGAGATGATTGGTTAATTTTATATCGCTGAATAATATTAAATATTATGAGTGCAGACGCTCCACCACGAGGTTCCTTGCTCCTTCTCGGTCGTCCGGAATCTATGTTCTTCCACTCTATTTTTTACGTGAGCTTTGTTCATCCTTTTGCCAACACGCGAGACATCTAGAATCAAGGTGCATGTGTTATGCAAGGATCGTTCCATCTATATGAAGAACACGTGGGACTGGAACTACGAGACGGACATGTACCTAGGAGTGGACGTTCGAACCTGAGTAATGTAGCGCAGTAAGTGAAGTAGAAAAGCACAAATGGTATGAACATGCGTGGCATATAGGGTGTGTTTGGTTGCATTCTCGTCTCAGCATAGTTGTTCCCTCTTCATGCATGCTCAACTCAACACCCCTTATCATGCATGCTCTCTTCATGCATACTTCTAGTGTATTTGTGCTAAACTAGTGTGGACTCATGCACCCTCCATACACTCTACCAAACACCCAAAAGTAGGTCGAGAAGGGAACTCTTGGGAGGCATTTGTCTCTTACTACGTACTACCACTAAATGTTGTACGTGCAATGCACGGTGATGTTATGGAGTACGTGCCTAAGTACTCTACTACTACTATATTAGTTGGAGGCACATATTAACTTTTATATTTGTTTACGTGTATTCCCCGAGACCTTCCAACTAGACGTGTCTTTCTCTCCAGGTCGCACTTTGTATCATTCATACCAGTAAGTACTACTACGTGTGGTCTCCGACCCAGAAGTGGAAGAAGTGGAGACGCTCTACCACGCTGTTTTTTTTTACGCTGGGCTCTACCACGCTGTTCATGTCCCACTCCTTTCGCTGACATGTGGGACATCCAGCATGTGCCGTGTTTGGCACCCTTCGTCGTAAGAGTTGAAACGCTAGCATTCATCATAAATAAAAAACAATTATAAATCGGCAGTGATACTATTTTTTTGCGAACCAATCAGCAGTGATACTATACCACGTGGTTTCCTTGCTCCTCGATATCGGAAAGAATACTTCCGTTCGCCAACATGTGGGACGTCGACCATCCTGGTCCACTTGCCATGCACACAGAACTCCAAGGGAGAGTCACCCAGGTCGTCGTGCCGCAATAACAATGTCTGATGAGCCGTCAAATCACAGGCCCACTTCCCACTTTGAAGTTACTCGGACGAAGGAACCATCATGACTTCGTTGAATTCCGCTTCTTGAAGAAAACTACTGTACCAGGAGTACTGCTAGCTACAGTAGTTACTCCAACAGAGGCCTCCTTTCGTTCATAGGATAGGAATATGAAAATCATAGGAAGTGAGATGACATGCATCTCAATTCCTATAGAGAAAGAGATGCCATTTGATGCTTAGGATAGGAATTTTTCCATTTAGTCTAGGCTAATGTACTAGTAATTTGCTCTAAAAACTACAGTAGTAACTAGTAGTATTGGTACATGCTCGTACTCAGACACAGACACACACACTAACTACTAGTACTACTACTTCTCACATGCTGGCCAGACGCCTTCGTTCTCTTTCCCGGCTTTGTCGGCGACACCCCACCGTGCTTGGATCTCCGCCGACCTCTCCGTGGCAGCGCGTGCGTCCTTTTCTTTTTTGCGGTGGCGGGCCTCTCTTTTCTTGAGTGCTTTCTGACTTTTCCGCTCCCTCTGTGCGGCTTTGGCCACCTCTTGCTCTACCGCCCATTCGGCCTTGGCATCTTCAAATTCCTCCCACATAGTTGTGAGGTCGCGAGCGGCGATGAACTCGGCACGGCGAAATGCCATCGCTTCCCTACCATTTTGTGTGCGGTCGTGGGCGGCGAGGAACTCGGCACGGCGGGATGCCATCGCTGCCTTACCGGTTAGTGTGCGGCGCGGTGGCATGAACGACGCTTGGTGAGAGCTCTGGGGTGGAGTGGCCGGACAACCGTATAGTGCATTGGTTTGTCAAGAGCTCAAGGACAGAAGACGAAACAAATTTGGATTCCCCTTTAATCCTGGTCATTTATTACCGACTTGAACGATATAAAGTGAGGATACATCTGTTTCCATAACTCGACATCAAAAGCTGGTGAGGATACATCTGTTTCCATAACTCGGAGAGGGTTCGCATAATTCATCGCATGATTCACTATCAAACAAAAGTAGCAAGATCCGCCCACACAAGACAGTGCACTAGCCCTAAGATGGTTTGGTAACACGCATCGTTCTGGCAATTAAACACGGGGCAATGCAAACTACCCTGAAGGATTAGCGTGACCAACTATTTCTTGTCATCGATCTCTCAGCAATTTCCACAGCACGGACAGCGGCATGGGAATCGATTTCTGGGGCGATGCCAACAGGACGGGCCACGACATCGGAATCAATCAAGGACGTCCACCGGCACCTGCACAACTCTAACATATTAGCAAGCACATTGCAAATAATCAAAAACCACAATTATGGTAATAAGCCATTATTTTTACCTTATGCAGCTCACCGGGGGATCTCATCCCTCCGGGGGCCATCTCCTCGTCCTCGATGGGGGCCATCACCTTGCCAGGGGAATACTGCTTCTCAACGACGACTATCTCCTCAAACTCGGTCTTGAGCCTCACATAGATGGCAATCAGAGTTCCTGGGTAGGCACGGTGGGGCCCTTGCGGTTCTTCCAACTTTCTTTGAGGAGTTCGTCTGCCAACGTCCTCAACTCTTTGGTCAGTGCTTGTTTCCTGGAGTTCTTCGTCTCCATGGTTTGGCCCGCCAACATGGTCAACTCGTTGGTCAGTGCTCGCTTCCTGGAGATCGCCGTCTCCAGTGGGTTGTTCGCCGGCAACTCTTTGCCTAGTGCTCCAGGATCCATCAATGCACTGACAAACAAAAAGCAATCGAAAGGAAACCACAATCGCAATGAAAACGGGAAAATAATAGGATGTGAGAATCGGTCGATGCTTCGCAAAAAGAAGATTCTTGGAATGAAAAATATAGCAGCATAACTGATTCGCCCACCTTTCCTTCGTCGGTATAGAAGAAAAATGGCAAAAGTGAGTAGCCTGGAGTGAGGTTTTCTTCAAGAAAGGGAAGAACACTACACAAAAAGACACATCCGTGACATTTTGGGCCGAACGAAAAAAATTATGTCATACATATGACACTTCTATGACGATAATTGTGACAAAACCTGGTATCATCATCGATGTGGTGGGCTCCTACTTCTATGACAAAAAATCATGACAGAAAATGGGCTTTTCGTCCTGCGCGGGCCGGAGACGTAGCTGCATGACATTCTTTGGGCCGTCCATGACGGAAAAATTCATGGTAGAAGCGAGGGGGAGGAAAATTTCGGGGAGTTCCCGGTTACGGTGGGAGGTTGGGGGCCGAGTGATGTGCATTTCTCTCGTACACGTACGTGTGTGTGTGTGTGTGTGTGCGAGGCGTTGGCTCTAACTGGACCCGAGCGAGGCGTTGGGCTCTAACTGAACCCGAGCGATTGCACTGCAGGCTACGCGTTACTGAACCCGAGCGATCGATCGATGGATGTTAACTAAACCCGATCGAGCGATTCCTTTGCTACTGCTGCTAACTGAAGCCAATCGATGCTGCCTCTGGGATGAACAGTGAGCGTTGCGGGGGGGTTTGGATGAACAGTGAGCGGTGGCGTTGCCTCTGGATGAACAGGACCCCGTGATGTGGTGGAGGGCTGGATGAACAGTAGACGATGGAGGGGTGCCCGTGGAGGGGTGGTTGAACAGGACCCCGTGGTGTGGAGGGCTGGATGAATAGTAGACGGTGGAGGGGTGCCCGTGGAGGGGTGGTTGAATAGTAGCTGGTGGAGTAGTGCGCGGTGGAGGTTGGATGAACAGGAGCCCGTGGAGGCTGGAGGAGGTCGACGGTAGCCCGTGGAGGCTGTAGGAGGTCGACGGTAGCCCGTGGAGGCTGGAGGAGATCGACGGTGGAGATGAACAGTATCCCGTGGAGTCCCATTTTGCGGTACGCCACACCCCTCCCGATGAACAGGACCCCCGTTTCGACCGTCGCACTCCAACACAAGTCCGTTTCGTCCGTTTTGCGGTACGCCACACCCCTCCCGATCAACAGGACCCCCGTTTCGACCGTACGAGGTCCGTTTCCTCCGTTTTTTGGTACGACAGACCCCTCCCGATCAACAGGACCCCGTTCCAAACATAGGAGGTCTGTTTCCTCCGTTGTGCGGTACGCCAGGCCTCGTTTCCATTGCCTGTTCCATCCAAGCCCTCCCGATGAACACGACCACGCATTCTGTTCCGACCTAGCCGGTTGGCTCCCACGCGTTCCGTTGCCTCCTGATGAACACGACACATTCCGTTGCCTCCCCATGAACACGACGCATTCCGTTGCCTCCCCATGAACACGACGCATTCCCTTGCCTCCCCATGAACACGACGAGGACGCTGTTTCTCCGTTCCGACCCAGCCATGTACACGAGCCCTGGCCGTACGTATGCGCGAGTAGGCGTTCGAGACCCTGCCCGTATGTACGTATGTGGCCGTATTTTCTTTCTTGCACCCTGGCCGCTGTACATACGTGTACATGCTACGTGCACGCCTCTACATCGACCAGTATATATGTACGTACACGTTCGCGACCGGAATGACAACGCTACGTACGCTTCGACCAGGTGGGTCCCGACTATCAGGCACTTCCTTGCCTATGAAGATGTAGCTGGTGGGTCCCAGCAGTCAGGGGGCGAATCGTTTTGTTTTGTTTTTGCCCGGACGCACTTCCTTGCGTGTGAAGATGTAGCTGATGGGTCCCAGCAGTCAGGGGGGAATTGTTTTGTATTTTTTTGCCCGGACGCACTTCCTTGCGTGCGAAGATGTAGCTGGTGGGTCCCAGCAGTCAGGGGGGCGAATCATTTTTTTGCCCGGACGCACTTCCTTGCGTGCGAAGATGTAGCTGGTGGGTCCCAGCAATCAGGGGCAAACGTTTTTTCGCGAAATACAGTGGCCCGTTCGGTGGGTCCCAGCTGTCAGGTGGAGGAATCATTATTTTCCGCGTGATAAGGAGGCACTTCCTTGCTGCGGCCGTGGACCTAGCTGTCAGCCTCTCCACGTACAGTCCACGTCCGATGGAAGTCGTTCCTTGAACACATTGACCACGGCGCGCCGAGAGCACCAGGACGGTGGACGACGGCGAGGCCTAGGAAAGGGACGACGGGGAGCCGGGGAAGACGCGGCAGTGGAAGCCCGCGCGGAGAGGAGTACGAGGGTTCACTGGTTCGGCTGCGGTGTGAGGCTGCCGTCGCCGCAGGGCCTGGCCAGCGATGGGAATAGTAGGGGGCGGTGTGGCCTCCGCGGCAGCACAACCAGCCATGGGAGGCAGGAGCATGCGGCACGACCGGTGCTGCTTTGGGCGGCTGGAGCAAGAAGACCAGAGGTTGAAGAAGCACTATGGCCGATGGATGGACATCGTATGGTCACTGGAGCTAGAATCGTTCATATTGACTAAAGTTGACAAAGGCCCCCGTCCCAGTCAACTTAGTAGGCCCACAAGTCAGCCTCCCACCATGGTGGGTCCCAGCTAGCAGGGGGAGTATTCATTTTTTGTGCATAATAAGGAGGCACTTCCGGTGGGTCCGAGCTGACAGCGGGGGGAACCGTTTTTTCGCAAAATACGCTGGCCCGTTCGGTGGGTCCCAGCAGTCAGGGGGGAAACATTTTTTCGCGAAATAAGGTGGCCCGCCCGGTGGGTCCCTGCTGTCAAGTGGAGGAATAATTATTTTGCGCATAATAAGGAGGCACTTCCTTGCGGCCGCCTGGACCCAGCTGCCAGCCTCTCCACGTACAATACTCTTCCGATGGAAGTCGGTCGTTGACCACGCCGCACCGAGAGCACCAGGGCGGTGGTCTAGATGAGGCGAGGCCTAGGAAGGGGACGACGCGGAACCGGGGAAAACGCAGCAGCGGAAGCCCGCACGAAGAGGAGTACGAGGGTTCACTGGTTCAGCTGCGGTGTGAGGCTGCCGTTGCCGCAGAATAACAGGGGGTGTGGTTGAGTAGAGGGATGGTCTGGCTAGCGATGGGAGTAGTACGGGGCGGTGAGGCCTCCGCGGCATCACAGCCGGCCACGGGAGGCAGGAGCACGCGACACGACCGGCGCTGCTTTGGGCGGCTGGAGCAGGAAGACCAGTGGTTGAAGAAGCACTACGGCCGTTGGATGGACATCATACGATCACTGCAGCTAGAATCGTTTATATTGACTAAGTTGACAAAGCCCTTGGTACGCGTCAACTTAGTAGGCCCACAGCTCGGATTTGGCAGAGAACATATAGCCCATTTGCGATTTGTAAGAATGTACAACCCATCTATTAATTCTAATGGAATTTACTACAGCCCATTTACAGTTTCTTAAAAGTACAGCCCAACTTCTAGCTAGGACAACGATTAATAATTTCAAACAACCGCTCAAAACAGAATTCAAAAAAAATTCCCACATTTTGATGGGATCCGAAATATTTTTATCCGAAATTTCTAGTCAGGTTAAATATAATTTCAAAATAAAGTTGTATTACGTTAAAATCCAATGAAATATTGCGCACGCAACAAGTAATGAAATTAAAATTTTCAAATTCCAAAAATAATATATTTTTCAAACTAATTACGTGTTTGGTGCAGAGTAAAAGCCTAGTTATTATAATTACATCCCATTTATTATTTCTTAAAGTCCATTTTCTTGTTAAGCCTAATGCATACCTCCTAGGAAAGTTTGCAGCCCAGCGGGGCGGAGAATAACAAGTTGACCTGGATATCGTGTACAACTGTCGGCCCAGTTGCATTGCTGATGTTGAAAAAAAAGGCCTGTGTAGTACAGTACAACCTAACATGGTTACTCAGCCCACATTCAGCGACACCAAAAAGGCCCAAACAAGGCTTATGTACAACTTTTTGAAGTCACTGAGCTGAATTAATAACTTAAGAAAAAAGTTAGATTACAGTGGAACCTAATTAAAAGTTGTCACGAGCAAATAAATAATTCAACGGGTCCCACTTGTGCGTGTGCGCGTGTGTGAGAGAGAGAGAGACCCATTGGTCGATGCTCGTAAATACATCTTTCAGCCATATGCATTGCTGATGCTCAGTAAAAAATTATATAGTTGACACAATCATATAGAACATCATAGCACACTGAACTTGCATACAAAAATTTCGCGCTGGCGGCACAATCAGGATGGAAGCAGTGGATCGCTACGGGAAGGGCTATGTTGAAACCAACGAAGTCATACATAACGGTTCATCGTCTTTATCAATGACGGGGAAATATCTTGAATGTTGTGCAAAGAAAACAGACAGACAACACAATAAGTTCTGCTAGCACATTAAGTTGACGTACAGCCCTGTCTAAAAAAAGTTCAGGTACAAAATTAGAACAGGTCACAATCAAATGTACTAGCATATCAGTGCTTCACACCCATAGCTCGGATTTAACTAGTATCTGACAAGATTTAGTTGTTACCTCAAATTAGAGCACATTCAGGCAGGCAGCCCTGCCTCCTCTCCCAAAGAAGTAGTGGCCTCCGCCGTGCGATGGAGTAGGCCCTGTGCCATCCATCATTTATAGCAACACGAGGAAAGTCTAACGTTGACTCCTATAATGGACGTCGTCGACGGACCCTGGCACCAGCGGCGGCGGCAGGACTTCGATTGATAGATTGACCACTTCTTCGACATGCACGAACACTCGATACAGGTACATCCCTAACGTGGTCCGCGGCGGCCTTGGTGGCAACGAATAGTACAACCCCGGTTCCTGCACCGGTATCTCAACACCAATCACCTTCGGTATGGTGGACGGCTTCTTCATCCATGCCATAACCGTCAGAGCCCAGCTGTCTGGAGGAACAAACATACTTACGAGCTCACCTCCAAGGTCGTTGATAAGCTCGTTCATGGACTCATTGTTCCAAGCACGTCGAGGCATGCCGTGGAAGGTAAGCTTTGTTAAAAACTCAAGATCAGAGGGCACCGAGCCCCATCCTGGGTGCCACCGATCAAAGCTCACCAGCGCGCCATCGCAGAACAAACGCTGGGAAGATTCGAACACACGACTACAGTCGAAAGTTGTCCGGAACCTGACGAAGAAATCAGCCGGTGGCGGACAGACTTCAACGAGCAAGTCACTTATTTGGATGCCGTGCGCAATGCCAAGAGCTTTGACAAGGTCGTCCGGTGAGATGGGAGGTCAGTCGCCGTTGATGGTTACCATCAGCACTTTGCCGGCAAACTGGTCGTCAAGCGCCGCCATGCCACTGTTGAGCGACAGCACGCAGCGAACGAAGGCAGGACGGACCTCAGGATCTCCGGCTCGGAGATCCGCATTGACTAGCAACATGATAGTGCACTTGAGTACAGGGAGTACAGGAGGGGGATTTGGGGGAACTGGAGTAGGAATCGAGATTCCAGAGGTGGGGGAGGGACGGGAGACTGGGGATGAAAAGGTAGCATGATTTTCGAGCACGCGCCAATATGCTCTCGGCGCGCAAGGGAACGAAAACACCGGTGGCGCCCACATGTCGGCCTAAGAGTCCTTATTCTTTCTTTTTTGGAGAGCCCAGCCTTTTTTCAGGATCTTTTGAGAGCCCGGCCTGAGAGTCATAATTGACCTGTTTGGCATTGCGTTACTACTCGGCCCATATTCAATGACACCTCACTGGCCCAAACAAGTGTACATCATCAAAAAGACACCGAGCTCAAATTATGTAACTTGAAAAAAGGAGATATACTCTAAACACTGGAGAATGGTGATGCCCTCATTTAGCCCACCAGTAGTTCGAGACAATAAACAGTTCGCAACAACGATATATACAACATTCAAACACTGACTAGTGACTACTACTGACATAAACAGCAAGACATGATAGTTCATAAGAAGTCTTGCTACACCACCAAAACGCACCCATCTGCAGCGCTCGGACTCTCGTGATCTAGACGAGAATGACATTCTAAACAGAAGCAACTATTACATAGTAAGAGTGACAAAGACGAGGATGACCAAATGACAAGGAATATGCATAACAAAAGAAAGAACTACCCATCAGAACCAGCAGCAAAGACAACAAAGTCATTCGAAGAGATGATCCAACACCATCATAATTTGCGGCCCCGCTTCAGCGACCAGTGATCCGGAGACACCAGTACTCCACCCTTTCGATGCAACAGCCCAATTACCTATCAACCTAAAGGCTTGAACCACATCACTGTCTATCGTAATTGAGACATCCAAGGATCAAAGTTAATCCGGATGCCTTTGTCATTCTCACCTTCTTTTGGCTGTAGGCTGTATCATTGACAATCAGGGGAGTTTGCTCCCGAACTCCTAGGGCTCGCCGTGTAGACACAGTTTTCCACATCAAACAGAGCCTCTCTGCCATCAAGGTCCTTGCCAACGGTGATCTCCTGGTTAATCAGATAATTGTCTCCGAGAAACAGAGAGTGTGAACCAAGGTTGTTTACCCGCCTCCAACTAAAAAATCCTAAAGGCCCAACAAGCTGGTATCATGCTCATAGACGTAACAACCACTGTCCGGATACTCACGTATTACATGGTGCTTGTATACAGTGGGGTTTTTGCAATATAACTTTTTCGGCTCATGTGTCCGAATGATCATCAGTCTTTTGCCGTCGTCTGATCGAGCGAGGAACCAGTTGTGCTTCCCTGTTTTTGGCAAAGGTGGTGTGATTACAAAGGGCAGTAACTGTAGGGACACTGCATCATATCAAAAAGGACAGGCATTGTTAATGTAATATCAGCATTGTTCAGAGTATGAGTAGGATAATGCAAGAAACAGCATTGATATGCCCCTGTTGGAACTGGGAGGAAAATACAGGGAAATGTATACTTGGTTCGAAAATATAGAAGTGCCATGCATGGTTATACTCATGTTATCTCGCAATCGATTCTTCACAGGAAACTACCATGTCATGCATGTTATGTAATCATGTTCTGTCCTCACAAAAAAATTGTTCAAGGTAACTAATAGACCATGCATTGTTACATACTCGTGTTCTGTGGGCAAAAATTTTGTGAAGATATTATTCTAGCCATTGATTGCTGAAGGGCGAATATAGGTATGTACACATGGTAAGCATTGCAGGATTTCACTACTTCCAAATATAGAGTTCTCCATATGCACATTTACTTCCCTAATGTATGGTTAGATGAAACCAACAGTGTGGTGCATGTTTCTACATCATGAAAATGAGGAAACTAACATGGCCATTGATACACACTCATATTTAGTAGTAGTATATAGATTACTATAAAATAAGGATAATATCCATATATTCCTAACCGTTTGATTATTCAGGGTACAAATTGGCTGTAATGACATGGTCACAATCGCATGAATTAACTCATTCCAAATATAGCTGATTTACGGCGTCTCTAATACATTGCCATAGTTCTACTCAAATTCTGCTCAAACAGGGATATGCCAATCATCACAAAAATTTCAAACAGTGTCATGGCATCATCATTAACATGAGACGGAAACAACTTACACGCGCCGTCCCAGCAATACATAGTGCCATCTGCTTTGTTGATCGCGTAGATGATGCCATTGTGTTCAATAGCATCACAGAAGTGTGTATCAGCTTTGACGATGATCCATTGTGAGCCGAGTTGTCTCCAGCTAAAGAAGGCATCGGCGTAAAGATAGGCGAGTCCATGGTCGAACAAGGCAATTAGCTTGAAGTCTACGTAATTCGCATGTCATGTGGGCACTTGGCAGATTACAATCTTCTGCAAAACAAGGTCCGTCCAACTGACGTAGTAATCTAGATGACTTGGACCGCGATGGTAATACTCTATATAATCCAACGGAGAAAGGATAATCTCATGGGAGGTCTGGAAGTTCACGAGCACCAACTTTTTACTGTCTTCTCTGAAGGCAGCCATCCAGTGGGAGTTCATGCCGACCCAGTACATACCTGCCAAGAAGTTTCGGGCGATGGTGATCGGATCGATGTCGAGGGAAATGATGTACAGCGACCCACTACATACCTTCAAAGAAGTTTCGGCTAATGGAGATCGGATTGAAGTCGAGGGGCATCATGGACGCCTCCGTATCATGGTGAGCCAATCTCGCAAGACCAGATAGCAGCAAGCAGGGTGTCTTGAAAAGCTTAGGGCTCGCTTCGACGATGGCCGTGTGCATGTCCCTCGAGCATGCAGCCAGCCGCAGGGCGCTCAACATATCCATACACGAACAACAGAGGTTGAGGATGTCACTAGGGAGATTGGTCCAATCGCGGCTCATATGGATGTTGCGCGGTTCGCGTTCGGCCATGGTGGAGTTTGGAAGGGGGCTTGATTTACGGGGGAGAAGGATGTCGGTGCTGGAGCGGCTAGCGAGGGAATAGTGGTACTGGGGGAGGCGAATGAGGCGACGGTATACGGGGGCACAGTAAGATGGAGACGGAGACGGAGACGGAGAAGGTGATGGAGATGGAGTGGTGCTATGGGAGCGGAGAGGGATACGAGGCGAGGCGTCAATGTGTTGTACAGCGGCGGTGACAGACTGCACCGTGCACAGGGTGAGGCTGACTTTGGTAACCCGAACATGCTGCCTGGACTAGTGTCAGGCGCAGGGTGTTGTCACTTCACTATGAGGACCAGATGAATAGTATTTTGACCATCAAGTGTACCACAGTTGTACTCCCTCCGTCCCGAAATACTCGTCGAAGAAATGCATAAAAATGGATGTATCTAGAACTAAAATACGTCTAGATACATCCATTTCTCCGACAAGTATTTTGGACGGAGGGAGTACTACTACTAGTAGTAGTAGGAACATGAGTACTCCGGTATTGTATAGCGGAAATAGGTCTCCCGTGCTAGCATGCCTGTTCACTTCATCGTTCAGGTATCATCCATATTGCGAGCAGAACCAAATTCTCGTATATGCCCAATCAACGCCCTGCCGCGATGCATGCAGTGGTCGTTCTGGTGCATCAAGGATGGCATGCAGATCGTTGCACACTTAAGAAGAGGAAAAATGGAAAGGTAGAACGCGGCAGCAGAGGAAGAGAACGCTGGCTAACAAGGCTGAGAGGGGATCGAGCAGGAAGTTAATGCTCCACGCCTAAAGGTTTTGGGAAAACCTGATTTTCATAAGGTGACTTATACTCACCTAAACGGAGGGAGTATTCCTTAACCAGAGAATGTTGTGTCTCCCACTCATGCGCTCAAAAAAAACTACGACACATTTTTTTATCTGTTTGCATGCATTGGTCCCACCTATCAGGAAGGATGGGCACGTACACGAATAGGTACGACTCATCAGTCTACCCGCATAGCCTTTTCGTTTAGTCTACCTATCCGTCTAATTAACTGTCTGCACGCCACTTCTCCCATTTAATTCTCCATCGGGAACCGATTCTCCTCGGCTTCTTCACCTCCCCTTCGTCTTCATTTGCATCCAAACCCCGTACATATGCAAGCCAATCTCCACTCGCACCGAGCCTAACCTGTGAAATAGTGGGCAGGGGGAGAATTAGGAAATGGACACGGAAGTAGTCTTTAGAATGCATTTACTACGTGATCAAACTCATCTTAGCTGCTCATCGGAGGAAATCCGAGTGCCCCTCAACGTCGGCATCTCAAGGGGCGTCAACTTGCAACTACGGCCACGCCGCGCTGGAGAGACCCCCAAGGAAACATCCTCGTGCATTCCACGGAACATCAAGATGCATTTGTATGAGTAGTTTATCTTGTGAGAGAAAAGGATGAATGAGGGAAGGCCTCTAGAGATAGAGATGGACACTACTACTATCAATGTGCTGGCCCGTGCGTTGCAATGGATCCAAAGTAGTAGAATAATACTTGTTCACGTGCTTGAAATATAAACACTCTAATTTTGATATACATGTGTCAGCAGACATGACAGCTTGTCCATGGAAGTTGAACCACGACGACCATCACGTTTCTTGTTTCTACCACTGCCACACCCACACGTGATTCCCACGACGCGGCTCCAACCCACGGCACGACGTCCCCCGACATGGACATGGATCCTCTGATGTGGCTATCACTGCCTTGCCCTGCCTTTCCTTCGCTGACAGGTGGGACCCACGCTTATGGGTCCCACATGTCAGTGACTGAATGGTAGGATTGTTCGCGTTAGGGGATCCTCATCCCCCCGACGTTCCCCTCATCCCTCTCGGCCCCACTGCTCCTCTGCCTTTGTGTGCATGACATGCAGGCCAGCTAAACTGTGGCGACCATCAACTTTCTACCACAGACAGACCCGATTGGATGCGGTTTGCCTGCTCTGCTGCTATGCTCCGATCCGTACTCCCGCACCATCGAATTTGCATCCAGCGGCTGTGACACATTTCGTCCCGGGCATCAATCCTCAGCTGGAGTACTTATGTACTCCCTCTGGTCCTTTTTACTCTGCACATTGGATTTGCCGAAAGTCAAACTTTGCTAAGTTTGACCAAATTTATATTAGAAATTATTGGCATCTATAATATCTAATAAATATAATATGAAAATATATTCCAAGATGAATCTAATAATATTGGTGTTGTTATGTGAATGTCTATAATTTTTTATATAAACTTGGTCAAAGTTGGATGAGATTGACTTCGGACAAACCTAATATGCGGAGTAAAAAGGACCGGAGGGAGTACTACAGGTAGTACCCGCCGGTGTGGCCATCTATGCCTCGTAACGCCCTGACGCCCAGCGGTGGAACCCTCGCCACGGCCACGCCACCACCGTTCGGTTCATCTCGAACGAGTCGCGAACCATGCCACCACCATGAGAATGACATGTGGGCCAGTCGCATTTAAGGTCCGCATGTCATTAACTCATAGGCTGAGCACTAAGCCACTAAAGTCCGATCCCGTAGGCCCCGAGAGGGAAATGTAACTCCTCTGGCAGGCCTTGTGGTGCTCCCGCAGTACGAGCTTGTGCCAAAACTGGAATTTGTTTCTTACTACTACCAACTACTAGTACTAGTAAGGTACACGTGCATTGCACGCATGAGATTCTGGTGGTTTGTGCATTATGCTTCTACATGTGGAGCTTTCTGGATTCTAACATGTGGAAAAATCTAGTGGAATGTAAGGTTAGGCAATTTTCGTTAACTTAGGTGAGTGTTTGGTTCAAGCCACACCTTAGGAAAGCCACACTAAGTGTAACATCCCAAATTTTCAATTTGGAATGTTATACATTAGGTCATCATGCATATCATATTTTATTTTGCTTTTGGTTTTGATCCTAGAAAATCCTAAGCAACTCAAGGACCCACGGAGAGAGTTGGGGATTTCATTATTTACATATTTGAGTTTCTCAAATTATGTAAACAGGATCATTTGATTTTATTTATTTTATCATCAATTATTTCTATTACAAAAAGATATGAGAGCGGGAATAAAATGACTTTCCCAAAATATAGAAATATTGAGGATTTAATAAAGAAATCAAATAAGATTTATTTCGGAGTTTTTCGGTATTTTTATTTGAATTTAGGAAAAATGTGCGTTTTTCAAAGTTGTAGTTTGGGCCCAAATAAATGTTCACTTTATCGGGCTTGATTTTAGAAACCCGGAAAAATTTATTTCGTGTTTTTTGGAGTCCGTTTAGTATTTCTTTTTATTTTTCTTCCGAGCGGAATTATAAAAAAACGCGAAACCGACTATGGGCCGTACCCGAGCGGGACTCCGCCCGGGGCGCCTTTAAATAGCGAGGCGCCGGTGCCCCAGGCCCATAGCCGCGCCGCACCGAAACCCTAGCCCGTAGCCGTCGCCGCCCGCCGCCGGAGTTGCGCGCCGCCCGAGGTTCGCCGCTGCCTCGTTTTCCGTGCTGTTTAAAAAAAATTTGTTCGTCGTTTGTTCGTTTTCCGTACCTATTACCTGTTTATTATCAAACCTTTGGGAGTTACTTCTACGTTTGCTTATTATGCCATGCTATGCTAGTAGACGTGGATTGGGTGAGTGATATCCATGACAGATGTGAGATTGTTAATTAATGGTTTATCTAAGGTGGCAACCTAACACACATCTGGGTGGATTGAGGCACCTGGGGTTTCCAGGACTTACCTGTTTTCTTTGGACCGCCACCCAGGCTCAAAGGGATCATGAGATTATTCATACTAGAAACTTCCATGTGCAGCCACAAGCCATTATGGGCTCTGGCATAGTTGACTAAGTTGTGCGGACTCTTACAGTGGTAGACTAGCAGATGTAGGGGATGTAGGTGGTACGGTCTACCCGATCGTAAGGTGCTGGCGCTTCTGAAAGACTATGTCTCGGTCATCCGTTTCTCAAACACCCTGTAGTGCGAGAAACCAAACGGAGGCGATCGAGTCTTGTGGGGAAAAGTGCGCAAACCTCTGTAGAGTGTAACAAACTAATCATGGTTAGCCGTGTCCCCGGTTATGGACATCTTGAGTATCTAGTACCTGGATTTTCATGTGAATCTCAACATGTTACTCTAAATTAATTTTGATGGGTTTTAAATGATGTTACTTTAATTGGGATTGAGAATGCTGTCAACCATTCTCAATGTTTAACAACCACCATGATAGTAATTAAATTTATTCCTTTGAAGTAGGGAAAAATTGGCTTTACGCAAAAACTGTAACCATAGAGCTTTCCACCAGCCAAATATGCATATAGTATAGTTGTTGCATTCCATTATTCTCTATGTGTTATCTTGCCAGCATATTCCATGTGCTGACCCGTTTTCGGGCTGCAACGTTAATGTTGCAGACTTTTCAGACGACGATTAAGGAGTTTTTAGGTCGTGGTTCTATACTCAGTGATGCCGTTGGAGTTGATGGACTCACTTATCTTCCAAGCCTTCCGCTATTATCGTTATTAGATGGCCTTAAGCCATATTTATTGTAGTAGTTCTCTTTTGAGACACTCGATGTAATAAGTGTGTGATTGCTACTCTGCTATAAATCCTTCGAGGACTGTGTGGTGTCAGCATTAATGATCCAGGGATGACACCGGAGCACAGAGATCAGACTGTTTGAGGTCTGGTCGCTACAGAGATGGTATCAGAGCATACGCTGACTGTAGGACACGACCACTAAGCTAAAGACCTAGATCACTACTCACTCTCTTCTCTTCTGACTTCTCATCTTTTCTACTCTTTAGGATGGCGGATGCAAGGAACAAGTTCACCCAACCGGATGAAGATACACCCTTTGGACGCCACTTGAAGGAAGTCACTAGATACCTGAACATAGGAGTACCAAGATTCATGGGAACCTACAACTCCACTTTACCTGAAGAAGAGCGTTGGATGATTCAAGTTCAAGTTCCAGGAAGGACGTTCATGCCAGTCACTGAGCCCATAGAGTTTTCTTTTGATGCACCAACTTGGAGTCTAGGAAAGAGCATGGCAGCACACATCGCCATGGGACGCATTGGAGAAGTCTACCGCAAGGATCTTAAGGATACTATCTACCAGTTTGTGGGCGCCGAGATGAACACTGGGAGATGATTAGCACCAGGAAGGATAGATCAATCGCAGCTTTTATCCAGGAGTTAAACCAGCACATTCGACGACAGGAGAATCAGATGTGCGCCGACATGATAGATCTGAAGAAGGCTAAGACTAGAATCAAGGAACTGGAGGAAGAACTCAAGGCTACACGTGAAGATTATGAAGAAGAAATTGAAGTATTGGTGGAGAAGAATGACGATCTGATCAAGAAGATTGGAATATTTATGGGAGGCCCGACACCAGCAGATGAAGACGAAGAACCCAAAGAGATTAGCCCGGAAGACTACATCATCATTGACGGCACCGACTCGGAACAAGATAGTAGCGATGATGACTATGTGGATGAAGCAGGAGCAGATATCATGGAGTCTACAACCATAGAATATTTCTAGTAGACCACCTCATCAGTAGTAGTAGTCCACCATGTAAATATAGTAGTCCGAGCACTTTTGCGATAGTTAGATCGATTGTATGTCCTTGTTTGATTGATTGAAGTGAATTGTTTGTTTTGCCTCATGTTCATATGGGTAGTGTTTTCCCTTTAGACCCCCTCTATTCTTATATCTCATCTTTTCCAAACCCTCAGATGCCTCCGAGACGTGACCCCGGATTTGCCTTTCCGCCGGAGCTCACCCAGTTGATCCAGCAGCAGAACACCTTGATGCAGTTGCTAGTTCAGAATCAGAATCAGGGGAACAATAACAACAACCCACCACCACCACCACCTGTTGACCACTTAGCCCGTTTTCTTAGGCTAAATCCGCCGGTGTTTTCCAGTAGCACCGAGCCGATAGTAGCAGATGATTGGCTCCGCAAGATAGCTAGGGAGTTGACCATAGTAGGATGCACAGATGTGGAGAAGGTTAAGTTTGCCGCACATCAGTTAGAAGGACCCGCAGCATCTTGGTGGGAGAATTTCACATCCACCTTCCCAGTCGACACTATCACATGGGACCAGTTTCAGCAGGCTTTTCGTACTGCCCATGTTTCAGCAGGAGCAATGGCCATGAAGAAGCGTGAGTTTCGTAACTTGCGCCAAGGAGGACGGACAGTTGGCCAGTATGTGGAGGAGTTTAGTAAGCTAGCACGTTATGCCCCAGATGACGTTGCTACGGATGCAACTAAGCAAGAGAAATTCCTGGAAGGACTGGATAATGAATTGAGTATGCAATTGATGGTAGCCACCTTCAACAACTACCAGGAGTTGGTAGATCGTGCTCTTATGATTGAAGGGAAGCAGCAGCAAATTGAGAACCGCAAGAGAAAGTATGGACAAGGAAAGTATAATTCAGGAGCTCAGCAAAAGCCTCGTTTTACCCCTAGACCGGAAGGACATTTTCAGCATACCCATGGAGTAGGTAGCTCGCACAATCACAATGGCACCAGGAATGGTAATGGGAATGGAGGAAGCAACTGACAGAACCGCAACACCCCATCAACCCCAGCCAAGAAGGTCTTGAGCCACGTCACTTGCTATAAGTGTTCGAAGCCAGGACACTATGAAAATGAATGTCCGGAAGGCCAAAACGGCAATGGAAGTTCTGGAAAGAAGCCGAACCCTTTCAACAGGGGACAGGTGAACCACGTTAATGTGGAGGAGGTTGAAGCTCAGCCCGATGCAGTAATAGGTAAGTTTTTGGTTAAGTCATTTACTGCACTCGTTCTTTTTGATACTGGTGCATCGCATTCATACATATCAAGGGGATTTGTGGATGAGTATAACCTACCAACCCAAGCCCTTAGGTCACCCATGTTAGTAACCTCGCCCGGAGCAGAATATGTGGCTAGTCTATGGTGTGATCGGTTACCATTAAGGATTGGTAACTATGTTTTTCCCTCAGACCTAATAGTATTGAAATCTCAAGGATTGGATGTGATATTAGGCATGGATTGGTTATCAAAGTATGAAGGGAATATTGAGTGTGCTAGTAAGTCAATTTTGCTTACCACACCAGAAGGGAGAAGGATCAAGTATGTATCCCGGCATGTACCAAAGAGGACACAAGTAAATTGCCTAACAGGAGTTGTGCAGGAGGAAGTACCAGTGGTAAAGGATTTTCCTGATGTATTTCCCGAAGAGTTGCCAGGCATGCCACCGGATAGAGACATTGAGTTTTTGATTGAGCTTTTGCCAGGCACTGGGCCAATATCAAAGAGACCATATAGGATGCCAGCAAAAGATTTGGTGGAAATTAAGAAGCAGATTAAGGAGTTACTGGATAAGGGATATATTCGCCCAAGTTCTTCGCCTTGGGGATCACCAGTACTTCTAGTGGAGAAGAAGGATGGATTGTTAAGGATGGTTGTTGACTATCGAGGATTGAATGAAGTAACAATCAAGAACAAGTACCCGCTACCACTGATCAATGATCTGTTTGATCGATTGCAAGGAGCCAAAGTGTTTTCCAAGATCGATTTGTGATCAGGATACCACCAGTTGAAGATTCGAGAACAGGATATTCCGAAGACAGCTTTTACCACAAGATATGGACTATATGAGTATACCGTTATGTCATTTGGACTGACTAACGCACCTGCCTATTTTATGAACATGATGAACAAAGTGTTTATGGAGTTTTTGGATAAGTTCGTCGTAGTGTTCATTGATGATATACTGGTATATTCGAAGAACGAAGAGGAGCATAAGGAGCATTTGCGTTTGGTACTTGGAAAGCTCATAGAACATCAATTATATGCCAAGTTCAGCAAATGTGAATTTTGGTTGAAGGAAGTAGGATTCCTCGGACATGTTATATCCGGAGAAGGTATAGCAGTAGATCCCGCTAAAGTTGAAACCGTGACCAAGTGGGAAGCCCCAACTACCGTTGGAGAGATCCGGAGTTTTCTTGGACTCGCAGGATACTACCGGAGGTTTATTGAGAATTTCTCAAGGATTGCGAAGCCTATGACGGAGTTGTTGAAGAAGGATACTAAGTTCAAATGGACTGATGAGTGTGAGGCAAGTTTTCAGGAATTGAAGAAACGTTTGGTTACCTCACCACTGTTGATTTTGCCAGATCAAACCAAGGATTATGAGGTGTATTGCGACGCTTCACGTCGAGGACTTGGAGCAGTGCTTATGCAGGAAGGGAGAGTTGTTTTGTATGCTTCACGACAACTGAAGCCTCACGAATTGAATTATGCTACGCATGATTTGGAGTTAGCAGCCGTAGTGCATGCATTGAAGACATGGAGACATTTCCTCATTGGGAATCATTGTGAGGTGTACATGGATCATAAGAGTTTGAAGTACATTTTCACACAGAAGGAGTTGAACCTCAGACAAAGGAGATGGTTGGAGCTTATCAAGGATTATGATATGAAATTACATTACCATCCCGGAAAAGCTAATGTAGTAGTTGATGCATTAAGCCGCAAGAGCCATGTCAATACGTTAATAATGGGAGAAATACCCAAGGAGTTAGCAGAAAATCTTCGTGAACTATGTGTGGAAATAGTTCCGAGAGGCTATGTAGAAGCACTAGAGATTCAGTCAACTTTGATGGATAGAATCAGGGAAGCTCAGAAAACTGACAAAGAGATTTCCGCTATAAAGGATAAACTGAGCAGAGGAAAAGCTAAAGGATTTCGCGAGGATGAGGCCACCTGGGAGCGAGAGGAAGATTTGCTCAAAGACCACCCTCACCTATTTTCTAGCCAACCCGAATCTCGAGGGCGAGATTCATCTTAAGGGGGGTAGGTTTGTAACATCCCAAATTTTCAATTTGGAATGTTATACATTAGGTCATCATGCATATCATATTTTATTTTGCTTTTGGTTTTGATCCTAGAAAATCCTAAGCAACTGAAGGACCCACGGAGAGAGTTGGGGATTTCGTTATTTACATATTTGAGTTTCTCAAATTATGTAAACAGGATCATTTGATTTTATTTATTTTATCATCAATTATTTCTATTACAAAAAAATATGAGAGCGGGAATAAAATGACTTTCCCAAAATATAGAAATATTGAGGATTTAATAAAGAAATCAAATAAGATTTATTTCGGAGTTTTTCGGTATTTTTATTTGAATTTAGGAAAAATGTGCGTTTTTCAAAGTTGTAGTTTGGGCCCAGATAAATGTTCACTTTATCGGGCTTGATTTTAGAAACCCGGCAAAATTTATTTCGTGTTTTTTGGAGTCCGTTTAGTATTTCTTTTTATTTTTCTTCCGAGCGGAATTTTTAAAAAAAAGACGCGAAACCGACTATGGGCCGTACGCGAGCGGGACTCCGCCCGGGGCGCCTTTAAATAGCGAGGCGCCGGTGCCCCAGGCCCATACCCGCGCCGCACCGAAACCCTAGCCCGTAGCCGCCGCCGCCGGAGTTGCGCGCCGCCCGAGGTTCGCCGCTGCCTCGTTTTCCGTGCTATTTAAAAAAAATTATGTTCGTCGTTTTTTTTCTTTTTTGTCGGATTTTCCGCGGTTATTTTCTGATCGCGATTTCTGATCCGATTTTCGTTTTAGTATAACTTTTCGCTTGTTTATCGAAATCAGGCGATTCAAGCGCGTGGAGTTTCGTCTCGAAACCCTCTTTCCGAATAATCAACTTAAACATGTTTTGTTACTGTAAAATTTGCCCTAGATCCAGATTACTAGAACGAAGTTGTTTTCTTTCGTCGTTTGATTTCTTTTGCTTCGTTCGATTTGATTCTTTTTGCAAACCAGGGTTCTTAAGTTGAACTTTCTGGTTAGATCTTCTATTTGAGTTTTACCTGTGCATTAGATGAGTACTTATTGTATGCTTGTTGTTTGTCTACGATAGAATACCCGGAGTGCGCCGCCTGTTACTTCGAATCTCTAGGTTTTGTGGGTCATCAGCAAGGCAAGTAACACTTTGATCATACTTTTTCTACAACCCAGTTTTATTGCATTAGATCAATCCTCACACATTGCATGATTAGGATCTAATTAAATTGTGGGATGGGAAGTAGATGAGGTAGTACCTATTACCTGTTTATTATCAAACCTTTGGGAGTTACTTCTACGTTTGCTTATTATGCCATGCTATGCTAGTAGACGTGGATTGGGTGAGTGATATCCATGACAGATGTGAGATTGTTAATTAATGGTTTATCTAAGGTGGCAACCTAACACACATCTGGGTGGATTGAGGCACCTGGGGTTTCCAGGACTTACCTGTTTTCTTTGGACCGCCACCCAGGCTCAAAGGGATCATGAGATTATTCATACTAGAAATTTCCGTGTGCAGCCACAAGCCATTATGGGCTCTGGCATAGTTAACTAAGTTGTGCGAACTCTTACAGTGGTAGACTAGCAGATGTAGGGGATGTAGGTGGTACGGTCTACCCGATCGTAAGGTGCTGGCGCTTCTGAAAGACTATGTCTCGGTCATCCGTTTCTCAAACACCCTGTAGTGCGAGAAACCAAATGGAGGCGATCGAGTCTTGTGGGGAAAAGTGCGCAAACCTCTGTAGAGTGTAACAAACTAATCATGGTTAGCCGTGTCCCCGGTTATGGACATCTTGAGTATCTAATACCTGGATTTTCATGTGAATCTCAACATGTTACTCTAAATTAATTTTGATGGGTTTTAAATGATGTTACTTTAATTGGGATTGAGAATGCTGTCAACCATTCTCAATGTTTAACAACCACCATGATAGTAATTAAATTTATTCCTTTGAAGTAGGGAAAAATTGGCTTTACGCAAAAACTGTAACCATAGAGCTTTCCACCAGCCAAATATGCATATAGTATAGTTGTTGCATTCCATTATTCTCTATGTGTTATCTTGCCAGCATATTCCATGTGCTGACCCGTTTTCGGGCTGCAACGTTAATGTTGCAGACTTTTCAGACGATGATTAAGGAGTTTTTAGGTCGTGGTTCTATACTCAGTGATGCCGTTGGAGTTGATGGACTCACTTATCTTCCAAGCCTTCCGCTGTTATCGTTATTCGATGGCCTTAAGCCATATTTATTGTAATAGTTCTCTTTTGAGACACTCGATGTAATAAGTGTGTGATTGCTACTCTTCTATAAATCCTTCGAGTACTGTGTGGTGTCAGCATTACTGATCCAGGGATGACACCGGAGCATAGAGATCAGACTGTTTGAGGTCTGGTCGCTACACTAAGGCCCCACATGACATACACACACAAAAATGTGGCAAGATTCCCTTAGGCTTGCCAACTTATTTCTCTCGTTTTGAAGAACTAATAACTTTGCCTAAGCTTAGTTGTGGCAAAGTTAGGGTCTGTTTGATTCAAAGGATTTTCATAGGATCTTTGAAGGATTAGAATCCTTAGGAATTTTTGCTACGTTGGTCATTTGATTCGTAGGATTGAATCATGTAGAATATTTTCCTAAGGATTCATTTGTACTACGTTTCACAGGAATTCTAATAAGCACTCCAACCTCTTGAAAGAAATCCTTTGTTTTTCATGTGACATAATCAAACAAACTCAAATCCTATAGGGATCCAATGAACATGCCATTCCAATCCTACTTTTTTCCTATTCCTGTGTTTCTGCAATCCTATGAATCAAAGAGGCCCTTAGTCATGAATTAAGTTCAACCATGGAGTCTTCTAGATTATACATGTGGCAGAATCTGGTGGATGATATCCAATGGCCAGTAGTGCTCGGATTTGCCATCTTTGTACCGTCGGATTGGCTTCATCCAACGACCAACTTTCAAAGTTTTTCACACACTATATAGGGGGTATAGATATAGATGTGCCGGTCCATTGCAATGGATCCAAAGTATATATATATCTATTTAGTGGAGTGCACTCTAAACACATTATCTATTTATTTTTCTCTAACCTTCTGTAGCCATGCAACCAAGCCACATAAGCTTCATGGGTGCCCCCCACATCATATTATTCATACTACGTTGATTGAAAAAAAGATAAATCACCCAAAACAAGGTCTTCCCATTTTTTGTTCCTACGATGTTGTGCCATGCACGTACCTACTAGTTGTATAGTGGTAGTACTAGTAATATAGTATTAGGAGTACAAACTTGGTACTAGTAGGAGTAGTACTAGTACGGAATGCTCCTACTCTATCAATGAGCCCCGTTTGACACCAAATTTCTTGGCTTCCGTGCTACAGCTAGATCTTCCCCTCGTTTTTGTTTTCCAACCCGGCGGCGGGCGGGGTGTCGGTTTGCTCAACGGCGGTCCCACATGAAAGTGAAAATGCTAGGCAACACGCCTTCCCTAAGCTATGTGTTGCGCCGGGCGGGCCGTGTTGTACTCCCGATTCCCGGGCGTGTGGGGGTGCGACGGGAACGCGGCAGGCATTTTCCTTTTACCAGCAATGTGTCTGTGCATTGCGACGGATCCAAAGTAGTAGAATAGTAGTATTTGTTCACAAACTTGAAAGAAATCACTATTGTTTTGATATATTCCTAATATATTACTCCCTCCGTACCTAAATATTTGTCTTTTTTGAGATTTCAAATGGACTATCACATGCGGATTATATATACATATTCTAGTGTTTCTAGCAAGATGCCCGCGCGTTGCACGAAGTTGATGGAAAAGGTAAGCACAACTTATAAATTCACGGATGGAGTACTAGTTACAGTGATGCATATAATTAAGCAAAGGGATCGCACATGTCGGTATTGACTGGAACGAGAATGCGAGAGCATAATAAGAATTAAGGCCATGATGATGCGATCGCAGTGGTGGTTACAGAAGGCAAGAAGAAAGATGGATCCACGAACGTACGACCTCCTCCTCCTCAACTTAGTGCGTCGGTCCACCGACCGGCGGCTAAGGAGCGGCGGCTTTTGTGGCGAGGTCGAGGTGCTTCTCAACAAAGGCATCCAAGGCTTCCAGTCGGTTGAGGAAGGCCAACGACGTAGCGTCCTCACTGGCCTTGTAGATACCTATATACACGATTTCCTTGTACATGTGGATGTGTAGGTCGAAGAATTCTTGCATGGCGAGGCGCCTCGTGGCAAGCGCGACCTCCAGGTGGACATTCTTCATGTCGTCGGCGGGCAGTCGCAGGGCCACCAGTGCTTGAAAGAGGTTCCGGCCATGGAGGCCGATTAGGGTGGCAGGCAATGAGGAGCCCGGGCACGCGGGCTGGAGGAGTACGGCGATGTCGTCCACGAGCTTCTTGAGGACGGTGAACTTGTTGCTGGTGGCAACAATCATCTGGTCCAACTGAGAGTCGTAGTTGGCGTCGAAGGAGGCCATCCACCAGCCGGTCTCCAACACCGTCTAGAGACGATCCTCGGCGCCAAGCCGTAGGCCGGCGTCGTGGACCATCTGGCGTAGCCGCTGGCCGCTCACGAGCATCGCCGCCATGGGTCTGGAGTGAGCACTTTTGCGCTTAGTGTAGGTGCTTAGGCAAATGCTTAGGTGTGTACGATGTGGTAGATGCATTGGAATGGAGGGGCGCCTTTATATGAGGGCAATGAGGGCAAACTACGTTGCATTCACATTGTGCAGCCTCTTTTCCCGGACATCCTCCCATTACTTCCCTCATGCATTAATTGAAGGTGGATGCATTGGCCGTTCAACATATCGGGAACCGCTACTCCCTCCCTCGTCTGCATTAAAGCCATATCGGGAACTGCGCCGCCCGCTGTCAAATCGAATACTCCCTTCGTCTAGGTGAGTATTAAGTCATCTTACAAAAACCAAATAGTAAACACATAGGCATGGTGCATTAACTCTCACATTGTTTCTTATTTTTTGACATAAATAGAGGAATCAACCAAGAAGAGATGTGGGGCTTGTATGCTTTTAATGACTTGAGACTATCAAACATGACATGCGGTGGTCAGTTCATTGCACAAGAACAAATACAACCCACGTCGGCACACATGCATCTTATATAGCATCAAATCCAATGGCTATAAAAGATGAATGAGACCAAATTATATCTCATCTAGATGAGTTCTAGCAAAACTGTATTAATAATACTTAGTACTCCTACGCCATGTATCATATATTAGTATCATGTAGTACTTTATTTATTTATGAGGTATCCATATGGCAGTGCACCGCCAAGAAAAGAGGGTAACATCAAAATTATGGACTAATTTTTTGAGTATGTTGGTAAGGTCCGGTCATACTCACTTGTTGAAATCTCTAAAAAGACAAATACTCCCTCCATCCGGAAATACTTCTCATCAAAATGGATAAAAGGAAATGTATCTAGACGTATTTTAGTTTTAGATACATCTCTTTTTATCCATTTTGATGACAAGTATTTTCAGACGGAGGGAGTAGAAAACAGAGTTGGTGATGATGGTGTGCGTGCCATCCTACAATATAGGCCTTCGGATTTATATCTAACGAATAGGAAAGAAACTATGGCAATTTTGCAAAAATATACCCACACGTCTCTCCACGTTCGCAAATAAGGCCTTCCCTCGTTCAACCTTTTCTCTCACAAGATAAACTACTCATACAAATGCATCTTGATGCTCCGTGCAATGCACGGGCAGCTAGCTTATTTCTTTCAAAATAGTTGCTGCGATAATTGGGTTGAAGTGATATATTTTATGTCTGCCCTGAATGATTTCAGATTCACTAGTAGTAACAAAGAAAAAGTTGCCTTGTTAATTAACACAAAATAGGGTGAAAACTATCACATGAGGCCGGTAAAAACAAGGCACACTGGGTTCAGCGTCATCGTCACTACAGCTGTGCACGCGCGAGAAGTCTACATATCGAGTGGGCTATCGAGCGAGGCACCGAGACACAATCTTTGAGAGAGAAACCAATTGACAGATTATGATCAGATCGAGTTGTCACCCTTCTGCTGTCATTGTTGGGGGAGGGGGGAGAGAAAGACGTATCGACGGTGTGCGCGGTAGGCACAGAGGCACAACTAGCGAGTGTGTGTGTGTTTGAAAGAGGAGTAGATAGATTATTATCAAGATCGATGTGCCACCCTACTCCTTCGGTGCCAGGTAGTGTGTGTGTGTACGTTTGAGAGAGAAGCCAGTCGATAGATTAGTATCAAGATTGAGGTGTCACCCTACTCCTTCGGTGTTGGGAAGTGTGGGTGTGTGGGGGGGCAGTGACACTCACATATCTCTACTCTTATAAAAAAACAGAGTTGGTGATGATGGTGTTCTGCCATCCTGCAATATAGGCCATCCGATTTATATCCGATGGAGAGGAAGGAAACTATGGCAATTTTGCAAAAAGATACCCACAACCCTCTCCGCATTTGCAAATAAGGCATTCCCTCGTTCATCCTTTTCTCCCACAAGATAAACTTCTCATACAAATGCATCTTGATGTTCCGTGCAACGCATGGGCATCTTGCTAGTAGGGAGAATTAGTTTGTGTGACACATATCTAGCTATATTAAGGGATAGGTAGATAGCATATGTGTGAGAGACATTATTATACTTTGAGACATTAGTGGTTGTGGGTGGGCAAAATTAAAGGGGAGGGCGTGTTAGACATAGAGAGCGTGTGTGTTTCTGTGTGAGAGACTTGTAGGACGGGGTAGAAAGACGAATTTAACCCTGACGGAGGGAGAGAAATACACGAAGTGCGCGTGTGTGATTCCGATGCCCACATTGAAATGAGATATGTATGCGTGTGAGAGAGATTGCACAATTCATTCGCGTATCACTATCTAGCGATCGTGGACGTGCATCACTTGAACATAAGTCAATATCTACTTCGTATCGTGGCCAAAGGTACAATATCGATTCAACGCTATAAAGATTGGACACTCACATATCACATTTTTTCCTATTTAAATAAACCTTTTCAGTTGTGCATGCCAAAGTTACAGTGATGTTTCTTCAAACAACCAATGTAGCTATCATGTACATGCACCATTGTTACTCTTGCATTCAAATACATTAGTCTTGGATGATTTAAGTTTCTATTTTGAAGTAATAGATGTAATATTCATATATGAATTCAACGGGTATGCAATTTATGAAATGGAGGCTATGTAATCATATGAGGTAACACTTTTAAGTAGCTGACTACAATATCCACTTCTTTTTGTGCGCCTCTACACTAACACGTCAATGCATTATGTTTAAAGTAAATAACCAATGGCACTAAATTATCTATTTACACGAGAAATACATAGGATGAGCGTTTGATCCCTTTTTTTGTGAACGTGCCACTACACCCGTACGATTGGCTGCACCCGTGTGAACGTCCAAGTTATCGGCGCATCATCCCGAGTTATTGTCTTTTTTCTGGGGTGGACTTCACACCAGTTATTAACTGTTGTGTACACAGTCTAGCATGACCTTCCCTCTAGCACGGTCCAAAATTAGTTGAAACTGGATACGAACGATCCCGCGGGTGGCAAAATCTCCCGCCTCCTTCTAAAATTTCCGCCACCTTAGTCTTTAGCATGTGAAATCCCCCTTTTGTCCTTGGTGCACGGAGACCAACAGTTACAATACCACCCTCATCTACATGATAGGTCAGGGCTGCTTTGGTAACTTCCGGTTCCCCCACTACACGGCACCCCCATTTCCTCTCCCCCTCCCGCAAAAATGACTAACTCCACAGCACCAGAGCATCTTACATCACGCCGTCCGTACTTCATCGCCCTTTCTCCCCTCCCCTCTCGAAACCCTAGACTGCTCATCCACCGGCGTACCATAGCCCATTCACTACCAACGGCGTCCACCTCGCCGGATCTACTTCTCCGGCCGCATCTACCCCTCCCACCTCCCCTAGAAACAAGTAGACTGCTCATCCACCACTATACCATAGCCCATTCAGTGCCGGCCTTGTCCACGGCGCCAGATCTGCTTCGTCAGTACTCTCGTCAACCGCCGCACATCTGCAGCGGCTCATTCGTACTCCCCACCGGAGACTCTTCGTCCACACCCCCCGGAGCCACCCCACCGACGCCCCCGTCGACGGCCTCTGATTCTCTTCATTGACACCTTCCTCAATCCCTACCGGAGCCGCTTCACCGACACCTTCCTCAACCCTACCAAAGCCGCTTCGCCGACACCATCGTCAACCCTACCGGAGTAGCTTCACCTATACCATTCTCAACCCTACCGCAGCCGCTTTGCCAACTCACAAGTCCACGGCCTCAGATCCGCTTCCTCGCACCCTCATCCAACCTACCGGAGCAGCTTCTGATGCCCCGTCCATGGCCGCAGATCCGCATCGTCGACACCACCCTTAACCCAACCACCGGAGCAGCTTCTAACACCCCGTCCACGGCCGTAGATCCGCATCGTCGACCTTATCCTTAACCCAACCACCGGAGCAACTCTGACGCCTTGTGCATGGCCACAGATCCGCGTCATCGACACCATCCTTAACCCAACCATCGGAGCAGCTTCACCTACGCCCTCGTCCACGGCCATAGATCCGCTTCGCCCACACCGTAGTCCACCCTACCGAAGCCCGACAGCCAGCGCAGCATCATCACCCTCGACGTTTCTAACCTGATTCCCACCGTTTGGAGAGATGACAAGCACCCGCCACGACCTAGGTACTTGTCACCTTTAAACCGGTCTAGCATCACCTGCCCGGTGTACTTCAAATATACTAACCGATTGCTGTTACCTGTTATGCAGCTGGCAAAAACTGCAAGGACGATGTTTCTTCTAGATCTAACAGCTTGGCCAACCAAGATCCTGGACTGAGGCATTGCTATGATCTTGTAAGCGCGTCTCTCTCTCTTGTATTGTTATGTGCCTACCAGCGTGCTTTGCTAGGATTTTTGACCAGTAATCCCTATGTCCAGACAATGATTTCTACAACTGGCTGCTAAATTAGATATGTAGATGTCATACATGATACTACCTTGTACCTCTGTTCCTAAATATAAGTCTTTCTAGAGATTCCACTATAGGCTACATACGGAGCAAAATGAGTGAATCTACACTCGAGAATGCATCTATATACATTTGTATGTGGTCCATACTGGAATCTCTACAAAGACATATATTTAGGAACAGGGGCAGTACATTACAAAAAATCGTAGGTGGCATGTAGGAATTCCAGTGCACTACATTAGCCTCCCTTAGAGTGCCTGCTAGTACAGCATACGGAGTCATGGCTAGTTTATGGTACGCACACAATCGTTAATTGGTGGTTTAAATATGTGCAAGGGATATGCAATGTTGTATCATGTAGAAATGTCTGAAATTAGCCGTGTCAACTTGCAGATAGGGTTACACAATGAAAAAGTACAAGATGTATGTGGCAATTTCATGGAACATCGCAAAAAAAGGAGAGGCGGCGGTGAGCCTATAAAGTGTGCTATGGTACGTCACTCCTCCATTGCAATCATCATGACATGTTATTTGTATGCCAGTTCTATTAGCCAAGTTTCTTAGGGACAGTTATTACGAGATATCCTAAGAAAATAAGCACCTGTGAATATAAGCTCCATGTAATAAGCCAACCAGTTCTTTTCATTGCGTTTTCAGCTTATCTTTGGTATGATCAGTGGAAAGTCTAGATTGCATTATATTTTTTTCATTTTGCTGCCCATATGGAAATTAATTTGACTTGCAAGCATCGCAAATTGAACTCAGTGCAGTAATTAATATGATAGGAAAGCAGACCATCACTATTTGCTCAAAATGCAAATACAAAGATACCATCTACTTGGCACAATCTACTTTGGTCAATGTTTTCCATAGAGATCCCATTGCCTAATTTAAACGAAGAACGCATGACCCACATTTAAATGAAGAACAATTATTTATTGAAATTCGATGGTCCAAGTGGCTGGTTATTATCGTATAGCAGCACCACCTGAAAGCATCATATAGAGCAGCAGCAGCAGCTCATAGTCTACAATTCATCATATACCAGCAGCAGCTCATAGCAATTCATCATATATCAGCAGTAGGAGCAGCTCATAGCAATTCATCATATAGCAGCAGCAGGAGCAGCTCATGGCAATTCATCATATAGCAGCAGCAGGAGCAACTTGTAGCAACTCATCATATCAACAGCAGCAGCTCATAGCAATTGATCATATAGCAGCAGCAGCTCATAGCAACTCATCATACAGCAGCAGCAGCTCATAGCAACTTCATCATACAGCAGCAGTAGCTCATATCAATTCATCATAGAGCAGCAGCAGTAGGAGCAGCTCATAGCAATGCATCATATAGCAGCAGCAGAAGCAGCTCATAGCAATTCATCGTATAGTGGATCAGAATGAAAATTTGGCAAAAAAATAGAGGAGATCCTCACCTTTTTGGATGAGCTCATCCTTCAATAGCACCTCAAGGCCATGGCCTGGGAGGAGGGGAGGGGGAATAAGGTGCCTTCTGCTGCAGTGTGGCATCAGCCGTAGTTGTGCAGCGTCCGCCGGAGTAGTGCGTTGGACAAACCACAGTGGAGCAGCTGCTGGAGACCATGAGAATGAGGGGCGGCGCCAGAGGGAGGAGCACCCAGGGAGATTTGCCCCTACCCGTCGGCCATGTAGCCTAGCTGGACATAGCATCGTCGAGGACCAGGCCAGATGGGACCAGTGGCGGCGGCTCGCTGGAGGAACCCTAGTGCTGCAGGCAGGGGATCGAGGTAGAGGGAAAGGGGAGAGGAGATGCAAGCGGGCAGGGCAAAGAATGCTTGCGTGTTTGTTTTTACTTGAGGGTCAGGTGTGACACGGGCGTCAGCAGTTGCATTTTGAGTGTAATATATGCAGACAACAGAGTCATTTCACTATTCCCCTTCCCTTCAATTTTTAGTGAGGTTCTACCCGAAACACCCCCTCCAAAGCAAAATTAGTTAAGCCCAAGCCCATAACTCAAAAATGACTTCTTTACATCTTTTATGGCTTATTTTGACAATATGCCCTGAAAATGCGGAATCGAACTGGACCTTAACCTGCAATTCAATTGTGCGTGCAATGATGAATCACTCATGCCTGCTATCTGTACATTTAGGCATCATCATACATGGCATAACCTAATACATGTGCATTCCATTGTAGAATCTGGAATATGCAATGTTTATGTTAGTTCATATGTTGCACATGATGTTTAAATGCCCCTTAAATCTGGTCAGTCAAGTGATGGTCTTTAAGCCTCCTTCTTTGCTTCTTTTCTTGATATGTAAGATTTGCTCACACATCTGTTCAATTGCTTGTTTGCATCAGCCAGCCATACTAGGACTGTTTGCTTTGATTACTTGTTGTTCTTGACCTAACACTCTAACAGAGCTTGTCAACGATTTAAACACTAAGGGCTGCTGTAGTGGGGCCTTGTCTAACTCATAGGTGACATAAAGGTTTGGCTGTACACTACAGTAGGCTCTCCAAGAGTACCTGGAGATCCAGTTCGAAGGTATGCCTAGTTTTTACATAGTGCAGACATAGTAAATGCTCATTTCATTGTGTGCAAGTGCAAGAAATGCGGCATGTTTCATTATGTGGTGTTGTTTTGTTATAATCTCATTCTTTTGTGTTCATAGACTGGAAAGTATGCATATTTATCTTCCAAGGAGACGAGTAACTAGTTTGTGTCACCTTGCAGAGGGGGTGCAATGAAGATAAGATTGAGGATTTCCAAGTACAAGATGTTAGGAAGGAGCCTTGCAAGAGAAGTAGGAGCTGCGTTGAGCCTCTTCAACCTGCTAAGGTAAGTCACTGTATGCAACTCAACAGTTCAATTCCTTGTTTGTTTCAGGCATAGTTAATTTTCTCTTTTCAATTGCTTTATTTGTCCTCAGTTAATGAGATGCCCAAATAATCATGCCTGATGTTTGGTACTTGTATCACTATTAGTTGACATAATTAAAGGCCTTACCATTTAATTACACTGCCGAAGTGTGCCTGAAGCTTTGAAGTCTATTAACCAACTATTATTGCATGAGGCTCACAATCTAGTTTATACTACGCTAATGATTGCATAGTTTTGCCTGTTGTAGTATGTTTGTATGAAACCCTCTGCTATTCATTATGCTCCCTAAGACTTTAATTGAGGCACAAAATGGCCAACTGCTTGCTTACTTATACGCAACATGCTGTCTAAATTTGTAACTTGTCTCTGTTTTCGATTGGGCCCCAACATCATGCTCCTCTGGTGAGCTAAGAGGGATTTCTGTATGCATGCTGCACAGACTATCTTTTTTATAATTTCAAAAATATCACCTGCTTATGCTTCATGACGTGTAAATTTTTTTGAAAGTGACGTGTAACATTATTGTTAGTCCTGTTTTGCCATGTAGTACTCCCTCCGTCCCGAAATACTCGTCGAAGAAATGAATAAAAATGGATGTATCTAGAACTAAAATACATCTAGATACATCCATTTCTCCGACAAGTATTTTCGGACGGAGGGAGTACAAAATAGTGTCTTGTTCGCATCACTGTTGTAACTATATTTTTGCCCTAGTCATGTGTACTTACAGAAACATTTCAGGATGAAATGACATCAACACAAAGATCTGCGAGCAGTGCGGCATGGCCGTTACCGAATGATAATGGATTGGAATTGGAAGGTGCTGATGTTCTCGAGCATCAACTAGAGGTGGCAAGACAACGTGTACATGATTGTCAACATATAATCAACAAGTTGAGACTGGACATGCAGGTATTAGATGCAGGAGTCAAAAAATGAAACAAGACACTGAGGTAACCATGAAGGAATTGGAGATTTTGCAGACTGAAATTTGTGCTATCTGAATCCGGCCAATCCTATTTTTTGAAGAGATTATAGTTCAAATGGAGTTAAGTTGATGCGCGTCCATGATGTATGAGTTGTATTTGCCCAGTGTATGTAATTTGCTATTTGTGTATGCTTTATTATCACCTATGTCGAACCATAATGCCCAGTGGGTATAATCGGCTGTAATTTCTTTATTGTATAGTGTAGGATTATTCTACCTTTCTATGCCTTGATCTCTTTGTTGTATAGTGTATGCTTTTTAGAGGTGATAGTATTGAGTAGGATAATTCTTCGAATATGCTATATCGTTCAAACGGGGGCCAACTCGCCCGACCATGGCCCTTCACGGGCCATCGGATCCATGGGCCTTCTACGTCTCATAGGATCCATGGGCCTTCTACGTCTCGTAGGATCCATGGGCCGCCGACTCATTTATGGGTCTTGTATGGGCCTTTAATGGGCCATAGACGGGCCTTTAATGGAAATCGTACGTTTTATGGACTGACCATAACGGGCCGTTAATAGGCCGTATTTGGTGATGCTAGGAAAATGGCCCAACAGACTAACAGTCCACAAACGGGCGGACTGTAACGACGGCCTGAATTTGGACCACAAGCAGAAAATGACAGTAACGGGTCGTAAGTAACTGAATGCTACAAATGAGCCCAAGAATAAATAGGCCCTCAGAAGGCCGAAAGTTAACTTGGGCTAGAAACGGCCCAACGGAATAACGGGTTGTTAATGGGTACAAAGTGATACACTGTTCATTACGGGCCAGTTTCACCACGAGCCGTTAACGGGTGTAAAGTAATACACTGTTCATTATGGGCCAGTTTCAGCACGGGCCGCTAATGGGCCAAGAGTTACAAAGGGCCTCATATGGGCCGAAAGACGTCATGGGCTATACATGGGCCAGAAGTGAAAATGGGCTGGAATCATATTGGATGGCCCAGATGACGCTCCTGGGCCTAATTCGGATAGGGCGTAACGGGCCTTGGGTTAGCAGGCTGTAAATGGGCTATATGCGAACAGGCCGTTAACAGGCTTTCCATGGGCCGGCCCGCCAGCTTTTGACCAAGTCAAACGGTCCGGCCTTTTCATAGGAATGGGCCACTGTTGGGCCGTGCCACGTGTCGATGTATCATAGGCGCCTTCTGTCCAGTGAGTGGATGACATCTGTCCCAACGATGAGCCGACACATGTTTCCTCTAGCCAATGATGATTTTACACGTGGAAAATCCCCATTGGTCGGGGCTGTTAACGGGTTATCGGATCCAAAACCCGACCCGATAGCTTAACGGTGTTCCGTTATGGTGGATGCCATGTGTCGGTCACCCTTGATGAAAGCACTTCTGTGACGCGCGATTTATGTCATGGAAGTGGACACTTCCGTGATGATAATTTTGGTAATGTCATGGAACACTTCTACGACAGCACAGGTATGACTATCTTGATTCTGTCATAAATTTGTCATGGATGTACATGCATGAAAAAAAACATGACCTACTGTGACAAACACGTATCATCACGGAAGTGTATTTTTTTTAATCCACCCACCACAAACTAGAGTAGGGTATTACACCACAACGGTGGCCCGAACTAGTATAAACCCTGTGTCTCTTGCGCTGTTCTTTAGCTAGTCTAGATCCTTGCAAGACAGAGAGGTGGAAGGCGTAATCTCCGCGCGCACCCCAGTGTTCAAACCTTAAGGGTCTGCCGGAACCCGAAATCCGACAGATGCTAGTTCAGAGGCTGGCGAAGAGAGCCAGGGCCCCGACGGGCGACGAGCCCCCAACAAGCACTTTACGTGCGCCTGGGATGATCTTCATCAGCTCGGATACCAGCCCCCAGCGCAGCCCCCACCCCAGCCCCTAGCATAAGTCTGTTACTTATTTCTTGCTGGCGTGCATTGGAGTATGTATCCTTTTTGCTGACCTTGCTGGGTTTGCAGGAGGAGAACAGCAGCAGGAGGATCCACTAAGGGCCACCCCTGACACGCCGCCCCCATCAACCATGCCAACCAGAGGGGTGTCCCCGGCAAGGGCATCCACCGATGAGCCCATGCGCATGGAGGAGGAGGTGGTGGGCATAGGTGCTGGCGACCCCGTCCCGGCAATGGATGTTGCCAGGGAGTGAGACGCTCCCTCTCCACTCGTCACAGGTAAGTTGTTCGCCACTGCCCCTTGCCATCTTTGCCATGATTTTCTTTGTTTTCTTTGCCTTGAACTTTGTTTTTGGCCCTGCCTCACTCTCCCTTTTGGTCTCTAGATCCTCCCCTGATGGACCAGGCGGACGTAGATGCTATGATTGAGGAGACTACCAAGGACACCAAGGCCGAGGCCGCCAACATTGCAGCAGAGGAGTGAGGGAGTCCTGGATTAGGGGGTCCTCGGATAGCTAGACTATATCCTTTGGCCGGACTGTTGGACTATGAAGATACAAGATTGAAGATTTCGTCCTATGTCCGGATGGGACTCTCCTTGGCGTGGAAGGCAAGCTTGGCAATACGGATATGTAGATCTGCTCCCTTGTAACCGATTCTGTGTAACCCTAGCCCCCTCCGGTGTCTATGTAAACCAGAGGGTTTAGTCCGTAGGACAGAACAACAATCATACCATAGGCTAGCTTCTAGGGTTTAGCCTCTACGATCTCGTGGTAGATCAACTCTTGTAATACTCATATCATCAAGATCAATCAAGCAGGAAGTAGGGTATTATCTCCATCGAGAGGGCCCGAACCTGGGTAAACATCGTGTCCCCCGCCTCATGTTACCATCCGCCTTAAACGCACAGTTCGGGACCCCCTACCCAAGATCCGCCGGTTTTGACACCGACATTGGTGCTTTCATTGAGAGTTCCACTGTGCCGTCACCGTAAGGCTAGATGGCTCCTTCGATCATCGGCAATGATGCAATCTAGGGTGAGGTTTTCCTCCCCGGACAGATCTTCGTATTCGGCAGCTTCGTACTGTGGGCCAACTCGCTTGGCCATCTGGAGCAGATCGAGAGCTACGCCCCTGGCCATCAGGTCAGGTTTGGAAACTTGAACTACACCGCCGATATCCGCGGAAACTTGTGTAGGATCGAAAGTATGTCTAGAGGGGGGTGATTAGACTACTTGACCAAATAAAAACTTAACCTTTTCCCAATTTTAGTTCTTAGCAGATTTTAGCTATTTTAAGACAAGTCAAGCAATCATCACATAATTCAAGCAAGCATGCAAAGAGTATATTGGCAGCGGAAAGTAAAGCATGCAACTTGCAAGAATGTAAAGGGAAGGGTTTGGAGAATTCAAACAGAATTGGAGACACGGATGTTTTTCCCGTGGTTCGGATAGGTGGTGCTATCCTACATCCACGTTGATGGAGACTTCAACCCACAAAGGGTAACGGTTGCAAGAGTCCACACAGGGCTCCACCCACAAAGGGTAACGGTTGCGAGAGTCGACACAGGGCTCCACCCACGAAGGGTCCACGAAGAAGCAACCACCCACAAAGGGTCCACGAAGAAGCAACCTTGTCTATCCCACCATGGCCATCGCCCACACAGGACTTGCCTCACTAGCGGTAGATCTTCACGAAGTAGGCGATCTCCTTGCCCTTACAAACTTCTTGGTTCAACTCCACAATCTTGTCGGAGGCTCCCAAGTGACACCTAGCCAATCTAGGAGACACCACTCTCCAAGAAGTAACAAATTGGTGTGTAGGTAATGAACTCCTTGCTCTTGTGCTTCAAATGATAGTCTCCCCAACACTCAACTCTCTCTCATAGGATTTGGATTTGGTGGAAAGAAGATTTGAGTGGAAAGCAACTTGGGAAGGCTAGAGATCAAGATTCATATGGTAGGAATGGAATATCTTGGTCTAAACACATGAGTAGGTGGTTCTCTCTCAGAACATATGAGTTGGAATGGTGTATGTGTTCTGATGGCTCTCTCTTCGAATGAAGAGGAGGTGGAGGGGTATATATAGCCTCCACACAAAATCCAACCGTTACACAGTTTTCCAATCTCGGTGGGACCGAATCAACAAACTCGGCCGGACCGAAAATGTAAACCTAGTGACCGTTAGAGATTTTCGGTGGGACTGACATGCAACTCGGTAGGACCGATATGGTTAGGGTTTGGGCATAACGTAATCTCGGTGAGACCGATTACACAAACTCGGTGAGACCGAATTTGGTAATTAGCTAACCAGAGAGTTGGTCAGGCAAACTCGGTGGGACCGATTTGCTCTTTCGGTGAGACCGAAAAGTTACAAAGGGGAAACACTGAATTTACATTGCAATCTCGGTGGGACCGATTCGCTCTTTTGGTGAGACCGAAAAGTTACGAAAGGGAAACAGAGAGTTTGCAATCCCATCTCGGTGAGACCGAGATCCCTATCAGTAGAACCGAATTGCTAGGGTTTGGCAGTGGCTAATGACAAGTGAAACTCGGTGGCGCTGGATAGGAAGAATCGGTAGGACCGAGTTTGGCTTAGGGTTTAGGTCATATGTGGATATGGGAAAGTAGTTGAGGGTTTTTGGAGCATATCACTAAGCACATGAAGCAAGAGGCTCATTATGCAACAACTCATCCCTCCTTGATAGTATTGGCTTTTCCTAAATACTCAATGTGATCTTGGATCACTAAAATATAAAATGAAGAGTCTTGAGCTTTTGAGCTTGAGCCAATCCTTTTTCCTTAGCATTTTGAGGGTTCCACTTTCACATCCATGCCATGCCAATCATTGAGCTTTCCGATAGGAAGAATCGGTAGGACCGAGTTTGGCTTAGGGTTTAGGTCATATGTGGATATGGGAAAGTAGTTGAGGGTTTTTGGAGCATATCACTAAGCACATGAAGCAAGAGGCTCATTATGCAACACCTCATCCCTCCTTGATAGTATTGGCTTTTCCTAAAGACTCAATGTGATCTTGGATCACTAAAATATAAAATGAAGAGTCTTGAGCTTTTGAGCTTGAGCCAATCCTTTTTCCTTAGCATTTTGAGGGTTCCACTTTCACATCCATGCCATGCCAATCATTGAGCTTTCCTAAAATAATCATCTTGGAATAGCATTAGCTCAATTAGCTATATGTTGTTATGAATTACCAAAACCACCTAGGGATAGTTTCACTTTCAATCTCCCCCTTTTTGGTAATTGATGACAACATATAGATCAAAGCTTCAACAAATGATAATAAGCATGAAATATATCGTCGTATTGAGAAGTATGTGATAAGTAAGAGCTCCCCCTAAATTTGTGCATATTTAAATTTGCTTTGGACTGCAAATGCACAAGGAGTTAGAGTCATGGGTTACTCTTCCATGTCACATACATCTTGGTGGAGCGCTTAAAATGATAAGAATGAAATACATGCACTCATCACCAAGAATAGTGAAAGATCACATAAGATAGATAAGATAATAGCATTAAGCAAGCATTAAGTGTAGCTTATGATCAAACAAATGATCATCAATGTCTCACAAATAATGATGTAGTATCTCAAGCACTCAAAAGCAAACAGGTTTGAAAAACCACCAAATAAAGCAAGAGAGAAAAGCACACTCTCTCTCTTGAAGCCTATGATCTATACATTTTACTCCCCCTTTGGCAACAAGTTACCAAAAAGTTCCTAGAAAATGCATAGTACTAGATCGACGCTCAGGCTTGATCTTCTGGTGGTGGTGGAGTCCGGATCACTCCAAGGACGAAGGCTTCTGTAGAGGCTGAAGTAGACACTGGAGTTGGAGCTGAAGTAGATGCTGGAGCTGGTGGAACTAAGGCTGTAGCTGGTGCTGAGGTGGTGGCTCTTGTGTCAGCAACTGGCACGGCAGACGACCTCGGACCTCGTGGCACTCTGGCAAAGGCATGAGTGGTAGTCCTGCCTCTCCTCTCCTGCATATCATCTTGGAGCTGCTCCACTGCAGTCTGAATCTCCGTTACCTTGACATCCAAGTCATAGAACTTTTGTTCCATGATTCTCTCTAGGCTTGCCTGGTTTTGAGTTAGGGTGGCTAGTCCTTGCTCAATCCGCAGGGTGGATGCAATCAGGTAACCAAGCTGCTCTTGTTTGGTCTTCAAGAAATACTCAGATGCCTCCTCTTGAGTTGGCATCTTGGCAGCTTTCTCCTTCCTTGCCTTCTCCTTCTTTGCGTATGCTTGGGCAGATGATGGCTCGTTCTCAGTCATGACAACTTGATTGTCCTTAAAATCTGGATGGATGGGCAGGTGTTCCTTGTCCAATAAATATATGCCCATGCCCATCTTGGAGTTAATGAGCTCCTGGATCTGAGGGGCATATCCGCAACTCCTCTTCTGATCTGCTGCAGTCCTTTTGATAGTTTCCACTATGAGGCTCATCACCTTGAACTTCTGAGGCACATCAAATACATGTAGCAAGTTGATAGCATGGCCTCTAATCATCTTGTGATCTCCAGACTTGGGCAATAAGGTGTGCCTCAAGATCCAATTGATAGTTGGCAGCCCTGACAGAAGGTAATGCACAGACCCAAATTTGAAGGTGTCAAGAACTTCATTGGGAATTTCCTTGTACATATTGGACATAGAGTTATGGTCCATCTTCTTCTTGGCATATATGTCCAAGTCATCATCATGCTCCTCTGGGGCATTAATGATCTGTGCCCACTCAGCAACTATGGATTGGTACCTTGTACCCTCAGACATCCATGTGATCCTCCCATCTGAATAAAAATGTGCTGTGGAGTAGAACTGCATTATAAGCTCCTCATTCCACTTTGTGAGCTTCTGCCCAATAAAGTCAGCTACTCCACAAGCTATGAAGCTGTCTTGCACTCCAGGATAGTGCTCCTCATTGTCCTTGATGTACTGCCAGTCAACCCATCTCATATCACAGACTATTGGCTTCTTATCAAGCAACACTGTCTCATAGAAGTCCTGCTGTTCCTTAGTGTGGAACCTGTAGTCCACAGCAGTCCTCCTCCTTGAAGCATACGGGTCTGCTTCTCTCCACTTCCTCAGCCCTGAATCTCTCCTGAGCTTCATGTCCTCAGCCACAGGATGCGCATCGTTGTGGTCTGGGATCTTGGGCTTGAGCTTTCTCAGGACTTGCTCTTCATCCTCTTCTTCAGCAACAGTCTCAGGCACTGGGGCCTTGTTCTTCTCAGCTGCAGGAATGCTCCTTGTATTCCTCTTTGGTTTTGGCTTGGAGGCAGCTTTGGGCTTAGATGCAGTAGCCCCTGATCTTATGGCATCACCCATCAGCTTGGGTGCCTTGGGTGCTGGTGCAGCTACCTCTTCTTCCTCTTCCTCTTCCATGATGGAAGCCTTTCCTAGCACTCTGGCTATGGTCTTCTTGACCCTTTCCTTTCTTTTCTTTCCCTCAGCAGCAACTGGCTCTTTAGGTGCAGGCTTCTCAGTTGAAGCTTTCGCCTTTGACATGGGCTACCTGCCTGCTGGCCTTTTGATTTTCAGCCCTGGCTTGGTGCCTTGAGCTGGCTCAACTCTCTTTGATGTGGCCTCTTCCTCTGCCACATAATCTTCATCTTCGGAATCAGAAGTTCTCTTCTTCCTCTGTCTGGTGGCAGCTTTTGGCAAGTTGCTAGGGGTGCTCCTGCTGCCCTCACTCATGTGCACCTACTGCTCTGACATGTTCTGGCTGTCACTTTGATCAGACATGCTGCAAACTCTGACTGCTGACCCTGTGAACAGTTTATAGATGAGGTAGAAAAGATGAGCATCACAAAATGCAGAGATTTTTGCAAAAGAATGATCCAAAAACTTGGTTTTAGTTTCCCACTGAAATCATCTCGGATCTACCGATTTTCAAACTCGGTGATACCGAAGCAGTTTTGGAACCTAAACTAGTGAACTCGGTAGGACCGAGTCACAGTTCGGTGGCACCGAGACTGCTAGGGTTTCACAGAGTTCCAAAATCGGTCACACCGATAAGTAATTCTCGGTAAGACCGAGTCTCACTTGTGCAATGGCATAAGCCAAATCGGTGGGACCAAGCTTTTCAACCCGGTGGGTCCGAGATGGTTTCGGCGGAAACCTAACCCTAAAATTTTCGAATCAAAGCTAATCTACGGGCGTATTGACTGGATAGGAGTGTTTCAATCGTGGCCAGAATCATGAAGAACACAATGTGCTAGGAATCTGATGGGGAATAGCACTGTGATCGAGTCCATACCCTAGTTCGGCGGAGACTCGCTACGGCGGCAACGGCGGGGCAGAATTCCCGTTGACGGCGACGGAGACCAGCGACTGGAGGCGGCTGGCGGCGAGAAGACGATCCGGAGACCATGCTGGCAGAGCAGGCTATCGCGCGGGCGAAGGGGTTCGGAGAAATTTCCAAATTTTGCCCGTGACTATATATAGCCTGACCCTGTCAGTGTGACCGAGTGGAACAACTCGGTGGCACCGAGATTCATAACTGCAGGCAGTTACTGAAACTCGGTGTGACCGAAAGGTTCAAATCGGTTGCACCGAGATCGAAAACCTAGATCAACTCAATGATCTCGGTAGGACCGAAAGTGGGGTATCGGTCAGACCGAGAATCATAAAGAGGTTTTGGAAGTTTAAGTCTATGACGAATCGGGGACTCCGAGCGCTCCTCACACAGAGTGGTTCGAATCTGACTTGATCAAATTTTGTGATGCAGCATGAATAGAGTTTGAGACGAGAAAAGCATAGATAGCTAGAGGAGGTACTTAGGCATTCTTGTCCATCCACTTGGCAAAAGAAAATAAAACCAAACAATCAAAACAACAAGTGGATGTCCTCGAATGAGTAAAATATGCAACCAGCATGCTCACACAATAAGATGGCAAATGAAATATGTGGCAAGGCATGCACAACCAATTCTAGCATCTATCAAGCAATTTGCGATGACTAGGTCATCTATATATGAGTATATTGACTTAGGAGTCAAGTGAGAACACTTGATCGTAGGTCATACTCATCGTTTAAGCTCAAGTGGGGTTACCACTTTTACATAAAGCATTGTTTTGTTCACATCTTTAGAGTTGCTTTAGCTCAAGTCTTAGAGTAAAGCTCCCCCTAGATGTGATATCCCCCCTAAGAGGGATGAACTAACCTTGGGTTTTGTCGATGATGACTTCATGTAGATATTGAAGACTCTCAATGTTGATGTAGATCTCTTGGAGCTATCCATTTGAGTGAATTGCACTTTCAATACCTACATGGGTTAGTCCCACAAGGAACAAACAGGATATCCATAGACATAGAGTGATGCACACAAAAGATGATGTCCATGAAAACTTTTAGGTTACCTTGTCCCTTGTCTTACCAACAAGAGGGTTTGTGACTCCTTGAACTAGTGCAAGATGTGGAAGTTGATTGCACTTGTTCTTGCCAAAATGATAAGAGTGAAGTATGTTGGCGGAGTCACCCTCAAGAACTCTCTAGTTCTTCTTCTTTTGGATCCACATCCATCTTGATGGGAATCCTTGGAGTTGTAGTCGTACTTGATGAAGTGGAACTTGAAGTAGTCTTGGGAATCCACTTGACTAAGGTCTTAGGAGCTTCTTCAAATGCATCAATTTCCTCTTGAAGCTTGTCCTTGCCTTTTTGCTCGTAGTCTTGTGGTGGAAGATCATCTTGAGCTTGTGTCCCCTTGAAAGAAGTATACTTCTCTTGTTGAGGGACAAACTTTGTCTTGGGGTATTGATCTTCTTCCCATTCAACTCCATTGGCATTGAACTTTCGTTCAAAACCAACACCTTGATTCTTCCGGTGCATTCCTTGCTTGCGCACAATTTCCTCGAATTGCTTACTCCCGGCAAGGCTTTTGTACACTCCTTTCTCTATAATTCCCTTCAATAAGCTATTTTCTTGCTCAAGTGTAACTTGGCTAAGAGAATCATTAGTGGAATCAAGAGAACTACTAGAAGCAACAATATTGATTTAGCATGATCATTGTTACTACTAGAGGAAGAATCTTTCTTGTTAGACTTGACTTGAGGCATGTAAGTGGATAAGAGTAAACGCTTGGCAATGTAAGAAGAACTTTTCTTGCGGAGATCATCATTGATTGCCTTTAAGAACTCATGCTCTTGCTCAAGATTGAGCTTTTCAAAGCGTAGTTTCTCATGAGCTCTTAAAAGTTCTCGATGATCTTCGAAGATAGTGTCATGAGCTAACTTAAGAGTTTTTAGTTCTTTAGTTAGAGCCTCAATCTTCTCCTTATCATTGTCATTCGTTTTATCTTGATTAGCATGATTAATTGGTCTTTCATCATAGTATTCATCACTAGAGTTGTCACCAAGCAAATCATCACCTAACAAGTCATCTTCATCACTATTGAAATCAACATACTCGGGGTGTGTTACCTTAGGACCTTTGGCCATGAAGCATCTTCCAATTCCTTCATTTGGTGAGTCAAATATGTCGTAGGAGTTGGTTGACACAAGTGCTAGACCGGCAACACCTTCATCTTGAGTATCTTCGGAGTCGGAGTGATAACTTCTCTCGGAGTGGCTGTCGGAGTCGGAGCCGGATACCCATTCACCAACATGAGCTTGATGTCTTCGTCTTGTGTAGCTCCTTGATGATTTTTCCTTCCTTTCCGAATCCTTGCTTCTCCGTGAGTATCTTCGTTCATAACGATCATCTCTACTCCTTCTCTCTCTTGGTGGTGATCCTTTGCTTCTTCTTTTTGGAGAATCTTCTCTTCTCTTGTAGGGAGCCGTACACTCATTGGAATAGTGTCCGGGTCTTCCACAATTGTAACAGTTTCGCTCTCGACTAGAAGATCTTTTGTCATTGTAGGACCTTGACTTGGAGCTTCTATCTTTGCTTCTACTCTTGTAGAACTTGTTGAAGTTCTTCACCATTAAGCTCAATTCTTCATTGAAGTCTTGTTTCTCACTTGATGATGTAGGGGCTTCACATGAGGCTTTATAGGCACCACTTGATTTGTTGTGAAGTTCCTCTTTATCCTTAAGTGACATCTCATGAGCAACAATTCTTCCAATCACCTCCGTTGGCTTGAGATCTTTGTAATTGGGCATCATTTGGATCAATGTGCACACGGTATCATATTTTCCATCCAAGGCTCTTAGAATCTTCTTGATGATGATATCGGTCATCTCTTCACTTCCTAAGCCGGCAATCTCATTTGTGATGAGAGCAAGCCTAGAGTACATTTCAGCGACACCTTCACCATCCTTCATGAACTTGTCAAGTTGGCTTTGAAGCACATCCAACTTGGATTCCTTGACGGAGTCGGTACCTTCGTGCATATCAATCAAAGTGTCCCAAATTTCCTTTGCATTCTCAAGGCGGCTGATTTTGTTGAATTCTTCGGGGCACAATCCGTTGAAGAGAATATCACAAGCTTGAGCATTGTATTGCAACATCTTCAACTCATCCGCGGTAGCTTCACGGTTTGGTTCTCTCCCATCAAAGAAGTCACCTTGCAAACCAACACACACAATAGCCCAAACGGCGGGGTTATGTCCAAGAATATGCATTTTCATTTTATGCTTCCAACTAGCAAAATTAGTACCATCAAAGTAAGGACCTCTACGGTGATAATTTCCCTCGCTAGACGCCATACTCTCCTAGGTTGTGAAACCAAGGCTATGACCACCAAAAGCTATGGAAATCAAAGCAAATGGAGACCAAGGCTCTGATACCACTTGTAGGATCGAAAGTATGTCTAGAGGGGGGTGATTAGACTACTTGACCAAATAAAACTTACCTTTTCCCAATTTTAGTTCTTGGCAGATTTTAGCTATTTAGGACAAGTCAAGCAATCATCACACAATTCAAGCAAGCATGCAAAGAGTATATTGGCAGCGGAAAGTAAAGCATGCAACTTGCAAGAATGTAAAGGGAAGGGTTTGGAGAATTCAAACGCTATTGGAGACACGGATGTTTTTCCCGTGGTTCGGATAGGTGGTGCTATCCTACATCCATGTTGATGGAGACTTCAACCCACGAAGGGTAACGGTTGCGCGAGTCCACACAGGGCTCCACCCAAGGGCAACGGTTGCGCGAGTCCACACAGGGCTCCACCCACGAAGGGTCCACGAAGAAGCAACCACCCACAAAGGGTCCACGAAGAAGCAACCTTGTCTATCCCACCATGGCCATCGCCCACGAAGGACTTGCCTCACTAGCGGTAGATCTTCACGAAGTAGGCGATCTCCTTGCCCTTACAAACTCCTTGGTTCAACTCCACAATCTTGTCGGAGGCTCCCAAGTGACACCTAGCCAATCTAGGAGACACCACTCTCCAGAAGTAACAAATGGTGTGTAGGTAATGAACTCCTTGCTCTTGTGCTTCAAATGATAGTCTCCCCAACACTCAACTCTCTCTCATAGGATTTGGATTTGGTGAAAGAAGATTTGAGTGGAAAGCAACTTGGGAAGGCTAGAGATCAAGATTCATATGGTAGGAATGGAATGTCTTGGATCTCAACACATGAGTAGGTGGTTCTCTCTCAGAACATATGAGTTGGAATGGTGTGTGTGTTCTGATGGCTCTCTCTCGAATGAGAAGGAGGTGGAGGGGTATATATAGCCTCCACACAAAATCCAACCGTTACACACATTTACCAATCTCGGTGGGACCGAATCAAAACTCGGTCGGACCGAAATAGTAAACCTAGTGACCGTTAGGAATTTCGGTGGGACTGACATGCAACTCGGTAGGACCGATTGTTAGGGTTTGGGCATAACGTAATCTCGGTGAGACCGATTACACAAACTCGGTGAGACCGATTTGGTAATTAGCTAACCAGAGAGTTGGTCAGGCAAACTCGGTGGGACCGATTTGCTCTTTCGGTGAGACCGAAAAGTTACAAAGTTACAAAGGAAACACTGAGTTTACATTGCAATCTCGGTGGGACCGATTCGCTCTTTCGGTGAGACCGAAAAGTTACGAAAGGGAAACAGAGAGTTTGCAATCCCATCTCGGTGAGACCGAGATCTATCGGTAGAACCGAATTGCTAGGGTTTGGCAGTGGCAAATGACAAGTGAAACTCGGTGGCGCCGGATAGAAAGAATCGGTAGACCGAGTTTGGCTTAGGGTTTAGGTCATATTGTGGCATATGAAAGTAGTTGAGGATTTTGGAGCATATCACTAAGCACAGAAGCAAGAGGCTCATTAAGCAACACCTCATCCCTCCTTAATAGTATTGGCTTTTCCTATGGACTCAATGTGATCTTGGATCACTAAAATATAAAATGAGAGTCCTTGAAGCTTTGAGCTGACCATGCTTGCCAGCATTGAGGTGCCACTTTACATATCGCCAATGCCAAATCTTGAGCTTTTCGTAAAATCACTGGAATAGCATTACTGCAACTTATGGAATTTACAAGATTTATATAAGTGCACTTTGGTATTTGAAAGATGACTGCATAAATTGACTTTACTCACAATTTATGATCCTATGTATCCAAGTATTTTACATCATTAATGCTTGGATCCGCATTGTAAAAACTTTGTTGACCGACCATCGGCTTCCACCTCCTCGGCCAACATCCAGGGAGTGTTTGTTCTTCTTTATAAAGCCTTCATGACAGCAAAGATTTACGACAAACAAGGCAATCTGGTCATATGGTTTGATAAACAAAGGTACACGGAGAGATATGTTATATTAAGAAACATTTTCCAAGGAAAATAGTCCTGCTATCGGTTCCTTTGTTTGGGTCGTCATGCTGATCATGATCATGAAACCTCACCTCTGATCAATGTGGGAGGAAAATATTGAGGATTTAGTACGGGGAAAGTTCCCGAACTCTATGGTATTAATGAACCAAAATTTTCACTTCCGTTGTTGCCGACCAATGTACTCCTTTAAGATCGCTAGCTTTTGGCTTCACCCTATCTGAGGTACTAACTCGGATGAATCGGTAGTAACAATCACAGAGGTGCTCCCTTTGCCACCTAGCCGAACAATCGGGAACGTTGGGGTAAGCACAGGAGCCAGCAACCCAGCTTGGCAAAAATCTTAAGTCAAACTGATGCATATTTATGGCTTTATAACGATGATTACGGAAGGCAGCCTGATGACCCACAAGTATAGGGTATCTATCGTAATCCTTTCGATAAGTAAGAGTGATGAACCCAATGAGGAGCGGAAGGAAATGATAAGCGGTTTTCAGCAAGGTATTCTTTGCAAGCACTGAAATTATAGGTGATAGATAGTTTTGTGATAAGATAATTTGTAACGAGCAACAAGTAACAAAAGTAAATAAATTACAGCAAGGTGGCCCAATCCTTTTTGTAGCAAAGGACAAGCCTGGACAAATTCTTATATAGAGAAAAGTGCTCCCGAGGACACATGGGAAATATCGTCAAGCTAGTTTTCATCACGTTCATATGATTCACGTTCGGTACTTTGATAATTTGGTATGTGGGTGGACCGGTGCTTGGGTACTGTCCTTACTTGGACAAGCATCCCACTTATGATTAACCTCTATTGCAAGCATCCGCAACTACAAAAAAAGTATTAAGGTAAACTTAACCATAGCATGAAAAATATGGATCCAAATCAGCCCCTTACGAAGCAACGCATAAACTAGGGTTTAAGCTTCTGTCACTCTAGCAACCCATCATCTACTTATTACTTCCGAATGCCTTCCTCTAGGCCAAAATAATGGTGAAGTGTCATGTAGTCTACGTTCACATAACACCACTAGAGGAGAGACAACATACATCTCATCAAAATATCGAACGAATACCAAATACACATGACTACTAATAGCATGACTTCTCCCATGTCCTCAGGAACAAACATAACTACTCACAAAGCATATTCATGTTCATAATCAGAGGGGTATTAATATGCATATAGGATCTGAACAAATGATCTTCCACCAAATAAACCAACTAGCATCAACTACAAGGAGTAATTAACACTACTAGCAACCCACAGGTACCAATCCCGGACTTAGAGACAAGAATTGGATACAAGAGATGAACTAGGGTATGAGAGGAGATGGTGCTAGTGAAGATGTTGATGGAGATTGCCCTCTCCCGATGAGAGGATCATTGGTGATGATGATGGCGATGATTTCCCCCTCCCGGAGGGAAGTTTCCCCGGCCGAACAGCTCCGCCGAAGCCCTAGATTGGTTCCGCCAAGGTTCCACCTCGTGGCGGCGGAGTCTCATCCCGAAAGCTGGCTTATGATGTTTCCCTCATCGAAAGACTCCATATACTAGAAGATGCGCATCGGAGGGCCACTAGGGGGCCCACGAGGCAGGGGGGCGCGCCCCCACCATCATGGGCAGGGTGTGGCCCCCTCCGGAACTTCTTGCACTTAGTATTTTTTATATATTCTGAAAATGACTTCCGTGAAGTTTCACGACTTTTGGAGCTGTGCAGAATAGGTCTCTAATATTTGCTCCTTTTCCAGCCCAGAATTCCAGCTGTCGGCATTCTCCCTCTTTATGTAAACCTTGTAAAATAAGAGAGAATAGGCATAAGCATTGTGACATAATGTGTAATAACAGCCCATAATGCAATAAATATTGATATAAAAGCATGCTGCAAAATGGACGTATCAACTCCCCCATGCTTAGACCTCGCTTGTCCTCAAGCCAAAGCCCAAATCGAAAAATATGTCCACATGTTTAGAGATAGAGGTGTCGATAAAAATAAAATACGGACATGAGGGCATCATGATCATTCTTAGAATAGCATCTTATACAATTCTTGTCATATGATCTCTTATGCTAGAGTAACAATTCAATCACAATTTCAAGTATGAATCTTAAACTTCACTGAAAACTAACAAACTATAATCTCAGTCATTGGAGCAATTGCAATTTATCATAACATAGGAAAGAGTCAATATAAGAGCTTTTCAGCAAGTCCACATACTCAACTATCATATAGTCTTTCACAATTGCTAACACTCGTGCAATACTTATGGGTATGGAGTTTTAATCGGACACAGAGAAAGATAGGGGCTTATAGTTTTGCCTCCCAACGTTTTACCTCAAGTGTATGTCAACAATAATAGTTCATGAAAAATCACATCCAATTAGCCATATATACCAGGATCTTTCCAACATGTTGTGCTTGCCAAAAGATAAAATTTAAAAAGGAAGGGTGAAGATCACCAAGACTCTTATGCAAGGTAGGAGATAAAAGTAAAATATAGGCCCTTCGCAGAGGGAAGCAGAGGTTGTCATGCGCTTTTATGGTTGGATACAAAAAATCTTAATGTGAGAGAACATCACTTTATATTTCCACTTGTGATATGGACCTTTATTATGCAGTCTGTCGCTTTTATTTCTTCCATATCACACGATCGTATAAAGCTTATTTTCTCCCACACTAATAAGTCATACATATTTAGAGGGCAATTTTTATTGCTTGCATCGATGACAACTTACTTGAGGGATCTTACTCAATCCATACGTCGGTATGGTGGACTCTCATGGCAAAACTGGTTTAAGGGTGTTTGGAAGCACAAGTAGTATCTCTACTTGGTGCAAAGAATTTGGCTAGCATGAGGGGGAAAGGCAAGCTCAATCATGTTGGATGATCCATGACAATAAAATTTATCTCAGATGTTAGAAAACATAACCCATTGCGTCGTCTTCCTTGTCCAACGTCAACTCTTTAGCATGTCATATTTTAATGAGTGCTCACAATCATAAAAGATGTCCAAAATAGTGTACTTATATGTGAAGACCTCTCTTTCTTTATTACTTCTTATTAATTGCAACGATGACCAAAACTATGTTTGTCAACTCTCAACAACTCTTAATCATCATACTCTTTATATGTGAGCTCATTACTCTCCATAAGATCCATATGATCTCTTTTATTTCTTTTTATTCTTTCTCTTTTATTTTATTCAGTCAAGATCATGGCAAAATAATCAAGCCCTTGCTCAACACTAATCTTTATTGTATATAGCTCACGGACTCGATTACATAGAAGGATAAAAAAACTCACAACTAGATCATACTAAGAACTTTTATTCTACTAGATCAAAATATTATCAAAAGGATCGAACTAAGAAAAGCGGTAAAGATAAAAGTGATGGTGATACGATACCGAGGCACCTCCCCCAAGCTTGGCAGTTTCCAAGGGGAGTGCCCATACCAGATACTCAGTTCTTCTTTGTTGGTGAAGAGGGTAGAGTTGTTGATGATGTAGGCTTGTCGTCCTTCTTCCAAGGCATATGCTCGCCATCATAGAAGGATGATTGAGTCTCCTGGATCCTCAAATCTGCAGCCAAACACATCCTTTTGAATCTATATTCATACTCACAGTTTTGGTTTTGCAGGTCATAGATTTGGGCTTGGACGTGCTCGATCTTCTCGTGAAGCTTGAAGATGGTCTCCCCAATGTTCTTGGCATCCACCTTGTGGTTGTCGGTGAACTCCGCGATCATCATATGGTTGGTGTCGAGTCCGCGTTCCACCATCTCCTGGCACTTGAAAACTTGTTGCTCCATTGCCTCGAGCCTTGTCTCCACACTTCCGGTCCTCCTTGGTCCCTCAGCATCACGGATGTGCAGCACCCCCTCACGCATCTCAATGGTTTGAGGGTGTTGGAGCACTTCCGTGAGGTAGGGGTTGATGACCTTCTCGAAAAACTTGTCCTTGGGGGCACTTGAAGATGACATGACGACCTAGATTTGTCAAAAAACAACTCGAAACAAAGACGAGAGATATTTGCGTGATACGGGAGTCAAAACCTCTGGGAGATTATATAATGAATTTTTACAGACCAAAATACGTAACATGTAAGAAAACAGAGTCCGAAGAGCACACGAGGTGCCCACGAGGGGGTAGGGCGCGCCCTCCACCCTCGTGTAGCCCTCGTGTCCTTCCCGACTGCTTCTTATTTTTTTGATTTTTCTAAATATTCCAAAATGGAAGAAAATTGCCATTAGAACTGTTTTGGAGTCGGTTTACTTACCGTACCACATACCTATTCCTTTTTGGAGTCTGAAACGTTCCGGAAAGTGTCCCTTTTGTATTCCTCTGGGGTTACGGTTTCAATAACATTGGTTTCAACATTTATAGGATTACCTGTGATATAATGTTTAATTCTTTGACCGCTCACCACCTTCGGATTTGTGCCTTCGAAGTTGTTGATTTTTATGGCACCGAAATGATAGACCTCGATAACGTAAGGACCTTCCCATTTAGAGAGAAGTTTTCCTGCAAAAAATCTTAAACGAGAGTTGCATAGCAATACATTATCACTTACATTAAACTCACGCTTTTGTATTCTTTTGTCATGCCATCTTTTAACTTTTTCTTTGAATAATTTGGCATTCTCATAGGCTTGGGTTCTCCATTCATCAAGTGAGCTAATGTCAAATAACCTTTTCTCACCAGCAAGTTTGAAATCATAATTGAGCTCTTTAATAGCCCAATATGCCTTATGTTCTAGTTCGAGAGGTAAGTGACATGCTTTTCCATAGACCATTTTATACGAAGACATACCCATAGGATTTTTATATGCAGTTCTATAGGCCCATAATGCATCATCAAGTTTCTTGGGCCAATTCTTTCTAGATCTATTAACAGTCTTTTGCAAAATTAATTTGAGCTCTCTATTACTCAATTCTACTTAACCACTGGACTGTGGGTGATAAGGAGATGCAATTCTATGATTAACATCATACTTAGCAAGCATTTTACGAAAAGCACCATGAATAAAATGTGAACCACCATCAGTCATTAGATATCTAGGGACTCAAAACCTTGGAAAAATAACTTCTTTAAGCATCTTAATAGAGGTATTATGATCAGCTCTACTAGTTGGAATAGCTTCTACCCACTTAGTAACGTAATCAATAGCAACTAAAATATGTGTGTATCCATTGGAGGCAGGAAAAAGTCCCATATAATCAAAGCCCCAAACATCAAATGGTTCAATAACAAGTGAATAATTCATAGGCATTTCTTGACGTCTACTAATATTACCATTTCTTTGACATTCATCACAAGATAAAAACCGGATTGCAATACCTTATGTGCAGTTCAATCTCCAGCGTGGTGTCCTCCATTAGTTTCGGAGTGACACTTGCATAGGATCTATTCCTGTTCATGCTCAGGTACACAACGTCTAATAACACCATCTACTCCTTCTTTATAAAGATATGGGTCATCCCAAAAGTAATGTCCCAAATCATAGAAAACCTTTTTCTTTTGCTGGTATGTGAAAATAGGTGGTATAAATTTAGCAACAATATAATTAGCTTAATCAGCATACCATGGAGCAGTACGAGAAGCATTTATGACATTTAATTTTTCATCAGGAAAGCTATCATCAATAGGTAGTGGGTCATCAAGAACATTCTCTAGCCTAGACAAGTTGTCTGCAACGGGGTTCTCAGCACCCTTTCTATCAATAATATGCAAATCAAATTCTTGTAGAAAGAGAACCCATCTAATAAGTCTAGGTTTAGCATCTTTCTTTTCCATAAGATATTTAATAGCAGCATGATCCGTGTGAATAGTTACTTTAGAATCAACAATATAAGGTCTGAACTTATCACAAGCGAATACAACTGCCAAAAATTCTTTTTCAGTAGTAGCATAATTTCTCTGAGCATTGTCTAGAGTTTTACTAGCATATTGAATAACATTTAATTTCTTATCAACTATTTGCCCTAGAACAGCACCTACAGCATAATCACTAGCATCACACAAAATTTCAAAGGGTAAATTCCAATCAGGTGGATGAACAATAGGTGCAGAGGTCAATGCTTTCTTAAGTATTTCAAATGCTTCTACACAATCATCATCAAAAACAAATGGTATATCTTTTTGTAATAAATTAGTCAGAGGCCGAGAAATTTTTGAGAAGTCCTTAATGAACCTCCTATAAAAGTAGCGTGACCAAGGAAACTTCTTATACCTTTGATGTCCTTGGGACATGGCATCTTTTCAATAGCATCAACCTTAGCTTTATCAACTTCAATACCTCTTTTAGAAACTTTATGCCCCAAGACAATACCTTCATTAACCATAAAGTGGCACTGATACGTCTCCAACGTATCTATAATTTTTGATTGCTCCATGCTATATTATCTACTATTTTCGGCAATATTGGGCTTTATTTTCCACTTTTATATTATTTTTGGGACTAACCTATTAACCGGAGGCCCAGCCCAGATTTGCTGTTTTATGCCTATTTCAGTGTTTTGAAGAAAAGGAATATCAGACGGAGTCGAAACGGAACAAAATCAACTAGAGAAGTTATTTTTGGAAGGAAACACACCTGATGAACTTGGACCCCACGTCAGGGGAGACACGAGGTGCTCACGAGGGTGCCCCCCCTAGGGCGCGCCCACTGTCTCGTGGGACCCCGGTGGCTCCTCTGACGTCCTCCCTGCACCCATATATACCCACGTGACCTAAAACTTCCAGAACACACAATAGATCGGGAGTTCCGCCTCCAGAAGCCTCCGTAGCCACCAAAAGTCAATCGGGACCCTGTTCCGGCACCCTGCCGGAGGGGGGAACCCTCACCGGTGGCCATCTTCATCATCACGGTGCTCTCCATGACGAGGAGGGAGTAGTTCTCCCTCGGGGCTGAGGGTATGTACCAGTAGCTATGTGTTTGATCTCTCTCTCTCGTGTTCTTGATTTGGCACGATCTTGATGTATCGCGAGCTTTGCTATTATAGTTGGATCCTATGTTTCTCCTCCCCCTCTTCTCTCTTGTAATGGATTGAGTTTCCCTTTCGAAGTTATCTTATCAGATTGAGTCTTTAAAGATTTGAGAACACATGTATGTCTTGCCGTGGATATCTGTGGTGACAATGGGATACCACGTGCCACTTGATGTATGTTTGGTGAGCAACTTGCGGGTTCAAGAACCTATGCATAGGAGTTGGCACACGTTTTCGTCGTGATTCTCCGGTAGAACTTTGGGGCACTCTTTTAGGTCCTTTGTGTTGGTTCAATAGATGAATATGAGATTGTGTGACGCATATCGTATAATCATACCCACGGATACTTGAGGTGACATTGGAGTATCTAGGTGACATTAGGGTTTTGGTTGATTTGTGTCTTAAGGTGTTATTCTAGTACGAACTCTAGGTCTATTTGTGACACTTATAGGAATAGCCCAACGGATTGATTGGAAAGAATAACTTTCAGGTGGTTTTGTACCCTACCATAATCTCTTCGTTCCTTCTCCGCTATTAGTGACTTTGGAGTGACTCTTTGTTGCATGTTGAGGTATAGTTATGTGATCCAATTATGTTAGTATTGTTGAGAGGACTTGCACTAGTGAAAGTATGAACCCTAGGCCTTATTTCCTATCATTGCAATACCATTTACGCTCACTTTTACCACTTGTTACCTTGCTGTTTTATATTTTCAGATTACAAATACCTTTATCTACTATCCATATACCACTTGTTTCACCATCTCTTCGCCGAACTAGTGCACCTATAGAATTTACCGTTGTATTGGGTGTGTTGGGGACACAAGAGACTCTTTGTTATTTGGTTGCAGGGTTGCTTGAGAGAGACCATCTTCATCCTATGCCTCCTACGGATTGATAAACCTTAGGTCATCCACTTGAGGGAAATTTGCTACTGTCCTACAAACCTCTGTACTTGGAGGCCCAACAACGTCTACAAGAAGAAGGTTGTGTAGTAGACATCAAGCTCTTTTATGGTGCCGTTGCCGGGGAGGTTAGCGCTTGAAGGTATATCTTTAGATCTTGCAATCAACTCTTTTAGTTTCTTGTTTTATCACTAGTTTAGTTTATAAAAGAAAACTACAAAAATATGGAATTGAGTTTGTCTCATACGCTTCACCTTTTTAATATCTTTCGTGAGTATGATGGAAAGGATAACTGTGCTCAAATGCTAGAAGAAGAAATCTATAAAATGTTTGGCACTAAATATTTGAATGATGAGCATGATTGCAATGTTGTTAGTATGAATTCTTTGAATATCCATGATGCTAATGATATGCAAAGCCACAAGCTTGGGGAAGCTATGTTTGACGAAGATGATATTTTTTGTCCCCCAAGTTTTGATGAGAAAATTTATTATGATGAAAGCATGCCTCCTATCTATGATGATTATTGTGATGACACGCATGCTTTAAAGAATAATAATAACAATGAAACTTGTCATCTTGATTTCAATTTTCAATCCCATGATAGTTATTTTGTTGAGTTTGCTCCCACTATTATTCATGAGAAGAATTTTGCTTGTGTGGAGAGTAGTAAATTTTCTATGCTTGTAGATCATGAAAATAATACTTTAGGTGCTGATTATATTTTTGAATTCATTCATGATGCTACTGAAAATTATTATGAGGGGGGAATATATGCTTATAGGAATTGCAATAATATCAAGTTTCCTCTCTATGTGCTTAAAATCTTGAAGTTATGCTTGTTTTACCTTCCTATGCAAGTTGATTCTTGTTCCCACAAGTTGTTTGCTCACAAAATACCTATGCATAGGAAGTATGTTAGACTTAAATGTGCTAGTCATATTCTTCATGATGCTCTCTTTATGTTTCAATTCCTATCCTTTATGTGAGCATCATTGAAATCATCATGCCTAGCTAGGGGCATTAAACGATAGCGCTTGTTGGGAAGCAACCCAATTTTATTTTACCTCCTTGCTTTTTGTTCCTGTTTAATAATAAATAATCCATATATCCTATTTTTAGATGTGGTTTTATGTGTTTAATTAATGTTTGTGCCAAGTAGAACCTTTGGGAAGACTTGGGTGAAGTCTTGTTGATCATGCTGTAAAAAAAAACAGAAACTTTAGCGCTCACGAGAATTGCTGCCATTTTTATTTGGAGAGTGATATTTAGTTAATTCTTTTTGAAGATGATTAATATATAAATTCCTCAGGTCCAGAAATTTATTTGAGAATTTTATGAGTTCCAGAAGTATACGTTTGATTCATATTACTACAGACTGTTCTGTTTTTGACAGATTCAGTTTTTCATGTGTTGTTTACTTATTTTGATGAATCTATGGCTAGTAAAATTGTTTATAAACCATAGAGAATTTGGAATACAGTAGGTTTAACACAAATATAAATAAAGAATGAGTTCATTACAGTACCTTGAAGTGGTGATTTATTTTCTTATACTAACGGAGCTTACGAGTTTTCTGTTAAGTTTTGTGTTGTGAAGTTTTCAAGTTTTGGGTAAGGATTCGATGGACTATGGAATAAGGAGTGGCAAGAGCCTAAGCTAGGGGATGCCCAAGGCACCCCAAGGTAATATTCAAGGACAACCAAGAGCCTAAGTTTGGGGATGCCCCGGAAGGCATCCCCTCTTTCGTCTTCGTTCATCGGTAACTTTACTTGGAGCTATATTTTTATTCACCACATGATATGTGTTTTGCTTGGAGCGTCAATTTATTTTGTTAGGATTCGCATGATGTTATTTAGAATAATTTTTGCATCTTTTATTTCAATAAAATTGGCATTGATAGCCTTTACTATGCCTATGTTACAAGTATACATGTTGCTGTTTGAAAACAGAAAGTTTACCGCTGTTGCAATAATTCCCTAGAAAATTCAGAATGTGATAAAATGTGGAAACCTCTTGCATATTAATCTCTGATAAATTTAATACAGTGGGAATTTTCTTTCATAATTTTTGGAGCTAGGGAAGTATGGATGTTGCAGCATTCTTTACATACTATCCTGTTTAGGCAGATTGCTGTTATGTTTGCATTGTTTGCATATGTTTGCTTCTTTAATGATTCTATTTGAGGATAGGGCTATTAAATATGCAGAGGCATTTAGTATGCAATGTTTAATAATAATTTTAGTGATTTGCTACAGTAGAGTATGATAAGGTTTTTGCAATGGTTTATACTAACTTATCTCACGAGTCCTTGTTGAGTTTTGTGTGGATGAATCTTCTGAGATTTAGGGAGACCGTGATATGAGAGGAATTAAGGAGACACAAAAGCTCAAGCTTTGGGATGCCCAAGGCACCCCAAGATAATATTTCAAGAAGTCTCAAGCATCTAAGCTTGGGGATGCCCCGGTTGGCGTCCCACCTTTCTTCTTCAACAACTATCGGTTAGTATCGGTTGATCCTAAGTTTTTGCTTCTTCACATGATGTTTGCTATTCTTAGATGTCATTTCATTTTGATTTGCTTGCTTTTTGAATAGAGTACCAATATCTGAAATTATTAAATGTTAGAGAGTCTTCACATAGTTGCATAATTATTAAACTACTCATTGATCTTCACTTATATCTTTCGGAGTAGTTTGTTGTTGCTCTAGTGCTTCACTTATATCCTTTTAGAGCATGGTGGTAGTTTTATTTTGAAGAAATAGATGAACTCTCATGCTTCATTTATATTATTTTGAGAGTCTTAAATAGCATGGTAATGTGCTTAAAAATCCTAATATGCTAGGTATTCAGGAATAATAAAATTCTCTTATGAGTGTGTTGAATACTATGAGAAGTTTGATACTTGATAATTGTTTGAGATATGGAGATGGTGATATTAGAGTCATGCTAGTTGAGTAGTTGTGAATTTGAGAAATACTTGTGTTAAAGTTTTTGATTCCCGTAGCATGCACGTATGGTGAACCGTTATGTGACGAAGTCGGAGCATGATTTATTTATTGATTGTCTTCCTTATGAGTGGCGGTCGGGGATGAGCGATGGTCTTTTCCTACCAATCTATCCCCCTAGGAGCATGCGTGTAATACTTTGCTTGATAACTTCTGGATTTTTGCAATAAGTATGTGAGTTCTTTATGACTAATGTTGAGTCCATGGATTATACAGGCTCTCACCCTTCCACCTTTGCTAGCCACTTTAGTACCGCGCAACTTTCGCCGGTACCATAAACCCATCATATACCTTCCTCAAAACAGCCACCATACCTACATATTATGGCATTTCCATAGCCATTCCGAGATATATTGCCATGCAACTTTCCACCATTCCGTTTATTATGACACGCTTCATCATTGTCATATTGCTTTGCATGATCATGTAGTTGACATTGTATTTGTGGCAAAGCTACCATTCATAATTCTTTCATACATGTCACTCTTGATTCATTGCATATCCCGGTACACCACCGGAGGCATTCATATAGAGTCATCTTTGTTCTAGTATCGAGTTGTAATTCTTGAGTTGTAAATAAATAGAAGTGTGATGATCACCATTCAATAGAGCATTGTCCCAAAAAAAGAGAAAGGCCAAATAAAAAAAGGCCAAATAAAAAAAGAAAGGCCAAATAAAAAAGGAAATGCCAAATAAAAAATAAATAAAAAGGGGCAATGCTACTATCCTTTTTCCACACTTGTGCTTCAAAGTATCACCATGATATAGCGAGTCTCATATATTGTGCTTCAAAGTAGCACAATGTTCTTCATATAGAGTCTCATATGTTGTCACTTTCATATACTAGTGGGAATCTTTCATTATAGAACTTGGCTTGTGTATTCCAATGATGGCCTTCCTCAAATTGCCCTAGGTCTTCGTGAGCAAGCAAGTTGGATGCACACCCACTAGTTTCTTTTGTTGAGCTTTCATACATTTACAGCTCTAGTGCATCCGTTGCATGGCAATCCCTACTCACTCACATTGATATCTATTGATGGGCATCTCCATAGCCCGTTGATACGCCTAGTTGATGTGAGACTATCTTCTCCCTTTTTTCTTCTCCACAACCACCCTTCTATTCAACCTATAGTGCTATGTCCATGGCTCACGCTCATGTATTGCGTGAAGATTGAAAAAGTTTGAAAACATCAAAAGTAAGAAACAATTGCTTGGCTTGTCATCGGGGTTGTGCATGATTTAAATATTTTGTGTGGTGAAGATGGAGCATAGCCAGACTATATGATTTTGTAGGGATAGCTCTCTTTGGCCATGTTATTTTGAGAAGACATGATTGTTTTATTAGTATGCTTGAAGTATTATTATTTTTATGTCAATATTAAACTTTTGTCTTGAATCTTCTGGATCTAAATATTCAGGACACAATTAAGAAGAATTACATTGAAATTATGCCAACTAGCATTCCACATCAAAAATTATCTTTTTATCATTTACCTACTCGAGGACGAGCAGGAATTAAGCTTGGGGATGCTTGACACGTCTCCAATGTATCTATAATTTTTGATTGCTACATGCTATATTATCTACTGTTTTGGGCAATATTGGGCTTTATTTTCCACTTTTATATTATTTTTGGGACTAACCTATTAACCGGAGGCCCAGCCCAGCTTTGTTGTTTTATGCCTATTTCAGTGTTTTGAAGAAAAGGAATGTCAGACGGAGTCGAAACGGAATGAAATCAACTGGAGAAGTTATTTTTGGAAGGAAACACACCTGATGAACTTGGACCCCACGTCATGGGAGACAAGAGGTGCTCATGAGGGTGGGGGGCGCCCCCCCTAGGGCGCACCCCCTGTCTCGTGGGACCCCGGTGGCTCCTCCGACGTCCTCCCTGCACCCATATATACCCACATGACCTAAAACTTCCAGAACGCACAATAGATCGGGAGTTCCGCCGCCAGAAGCCTTCGTAGCCACCAAAAGTCAATCGGGACCCTGTTCCGGCACCCTGCCGGAGGGGGGAACCCTCACCGGTGGCCATCTTCATCATCCTGGTGCTCTCCATGACGAGGAGGGAGTAGTTCTCCCTCGGGGCTGAGGGTATGTACCAGTAGCTATGTGTTTGATCTCTCTCTCTCTCTCTCTCGTGTTCTTGATTTGGCACGATCTTGATGTATCGCGAGCTTTGCTATTATAGTTGGATCCTATGTTTCTCCTCCCCCTCTTCTCTCTTGTAATGGATTGAGTTTCCCTTTCGAAGTTATCTTATCGGATTGAGTCTTTAAAGATTTGAGAACACTTGATGTATGTCTTGCCGTGGATATCTGTGGTGACAATGGGATACCACGTGCCACTTGATGTATGTTTTGGTGACCAACTTGCGGGTTCAAGAACCTATGCATAGGGGTTGGCACATGTTTTCGTCATGATTCTCCAGTAGAACTTTGGGGCACTCTTTTAGGTCCTTTGTGTTGGTTGAATAGATGAATATGAGACTGTGTGACGCATATCGTATAATCATACCCATGGATACTTGAGGTGACATTGGACTATCTAGGTGACATTAGGGTTTTGGTTGATTTGTGTCTTAAGGTGTTATTCTAGTACGAACTCTAGGGCTGTTTGTGACACTTATAGGAATAGCCCAACGGATTGATTGGAAAGAATAACTTTGAGGTGGTTTCGTACCCTACCATAATCTCTTCGTTCGTTCTCCGCTATTAGTGACTTTGGAGTGACTCTTTGTTGCATGTTGAGGGATAGTTATGTGATCCAATTATGTTAGTATTGTTGAGAGGACTTGCACTAGTGAAAGTATGAACCCTAGGACTTATTTCCTATCATTGCAATACCGTTTACGCTCACTTTTACCACTTGTTACCTTGCTGTTTTTATATTTTCAGATTACAAATACCTTTATCTACTATCCATATACCACTTGTTTCACCATCTCTTCGCCGAACTAGTGCACCTATAGAATTTACCGTTGTATTGGGTATGTTGGGGACACAAGAGACTCTTTGTTATTTGGTTGCAGGGTTGCTTGAGAGAGACCATCTTCATCCTACGCCTCCTACGGATTGATAAACCTTAGGTCATCCACTTGAGGAAAATTTGCTACTGTCCTACAAACCTCTGCACTTGGAGGCCCAACAACGTCTACAAGAAGAAGGTTGTGTAGTAGACATCAGGCACTTCTCCCAATTCAAGACAAGGTTAGTTTCATCACATCTCTGCAAAACTCGATCAAGGTTGCTTAAGAAATCATCAAAAGAGGATCCATAGACGGAGAAATCGTCCATGAAAACCTCACAGATCTTTTCACAGAAGTCAGAGAATATATCCATCATGCATCTTTGGAAGGTAGCAGGTGCATTAAATAAACCAAAAGGCATACGTCTATAAGCAAAAGTACCGAACGGGCAAGTACAAGTGGTCTTAGATTGATCATCAGCTGACACAGGTATTTGAGAGAAACCAGAATAACCATCTAGAAAGCAAAAATGTGTATGTTTGGATAATCTTTCTAGCATTTGATCAATAAAAGGTAAGGGGTAATGATCTTTTTAGTAGCCTTATTTAATTTGCAGAAATCAATTACCATCCTATAACCTGTAATAATTCTTTGCGAAATCAATTCATCTTTATCATTAGGAACGACAGTAATACGTCCCTTTTTAGGGACAAATGGACATGACTTGCCCACTGACTATCAGCAACGGGATAAATTATACCTGCCTCAAGGAGCTTTAGTATTTCCATTCTTACCACTTCTTTCATCTTAGGATTCAGCCGTCGTTGGTGATCACGAACTAGTTTGGCATATTTCTCCAAATTTTTTTGTCTTGACATAGTGTGGGACTAATGCCCTTAAGATCATCGAGAGTATATCCAATAGCATCACGGTGCTTCTTCAGAGTTTTCAATAATCTTTCTTCTTCATGCTCTGAAAGGTTAGCACTAATAATAACAGGATATATCTTTTTCTCCTCAAGATAAGCATATTTAAGACTATTAGGTAACGGTTTGAGCTCAAACACGGGATCACCCTTGGGTGGAGGAGGATCTCCTAGGATTTCGACAGGAAAATTGTGTTTCAGGATGGGTTCATGTTTAAAGAATACTGCATCTATTTCCCTTATTTCATTCATAAACATATCATTTTCATGGTCTAGCAAATATTGTTCTAAAGGATCACTAGGAGGCACGACAATAGAAGCAAGACCAATAATTTCATCTTTACTAGGCAATTCTTCTTCACGGTGTTGTCTATGAAATTTCGAGAAATTAAATTCATGAGACATATCACCTAACCCAATAGTAACAACATCCTTTTTGCAATCTATCTTAGCATTAACTGTGTTCAAGAAGGGTCTACTAAATATAATGGGACAAAAGCTATCTTGTGGGGAACCAAGAACAAGAAAATCAGCAGGATATTTAGTTTTCCCACACAAGACTTCAACATCTCTAACAATCCCAATTGGTGAAATAGTATCTCTATTGGCAAGTTTAATTGTGACATCAATATCTTCTAACTCAGCAGGTGCATTGTCATGCATAATTTCTTTGTATAAGTCAATAGGTATTGCACTGGCACTAGCACCCATATCACACAAGCCATGATAACAATGATCTCCTATTTTAACAGAAATAACAGGCATGCCTAACACAGGTCTACGTTTATCTTTAGCACAAGGTTTAGCAATTCTAGCAGTCTCATCACAGAAATGAATAACATGTCCATCAATATTATCAGCCAAGAGATCCTTAACAATAGCAATATTAGGTTCAACTTTAACTTGCTCAGGAGGTGTATAGGTTCTAACATTGCTTTTACAAACCACAGTTGAAGCTTTAGCATGATCTTTTATCCTAACAGGAAAAGGTGGTTTCTCAACACAAGCAGTAGGAACAATAGGATCATTATAAGTGCCAGTATTTTCTTAGACTTTAATAGGTGCAGCTACTTTTACTTCTATGGGAGGATGATATTTAAACCACTACTCCCTAGGGAGATCAACATGAGTAGCAAAAGATTCACAGAAAGAAGCTACTATTTCAGAGTCAAGTCCATATTTAGTGCTAAATTTACGGAAAACATCAGTATCCATAAAAGATTTAACACAATCAAACTTAGGTGTCATACCTGACTCCTTACCTTCGTCGAGGTCCCAATCTTCAGAGTTGCGTTTAATTCTTTCCAATAAATCCCATTTGAATTCAATAGTCTTCATCATAAAAGAGCTAGCACAAGAAGTATCGAGCATGGTGCGATTATTATCAGAAAGCCGAGCATACAAATTTTGAATATTATTTCTCTTGGAAGCTCATGATTGGGGCATGAATATAACATTGATTTAAGCCTCCCCCAAGCTTGAGCAATGCTTTCTCCTTCGCGAGGCCAAAAATTATATATATAATTGCGATCATGATGAACAAGATGCATAGGATAAAACTTCTGATGAAATTCCAATTTCAATCGTTTGTAGTTCCATGATCCCATATCATCACATAGCCTATACCATGTCAATGCATCTCCCTTCAAAGATAAAAGGGAAGACCTTCTTCTTAATAACATCATAGGGCACACCTGCAAGCTTAAATAATCCACAAACTTCATCCACATATATTAGGTGCTCGTCAGGATCCATTGTTCCGTCTCCTGCAAAAGGATTAGCTAGCAGTGTTTCTATCATACCCGAAGGAATCTCAAAGTAGACATTTTCATTTTCAGTAGGTTCAATAGGTTGAGGAGCAACTCTTTGCTCTACTGGTCGGGGTGAAGATACCCCGAACAAGCCCCTCACAGGATTACTTTCCATAGTAACAAGTGATAGTAAATTTTAGCACACTATATAAATTTTTCCTTACCAAATTCCACCTACCAAAGGCGCTTCACTCCCTGGCAACGGCGCCAGAAAAGAGTCTTGATGACCCACAAGTATAGGGGATCTATCGTAATCCTTTTGATAAGTAAGAGTGTCGAACCCAACGAGGAGCAGAAGGAAATGATAAGCGGTTTTCAGCAAGGTATTATCTGCAAGCACTGAAATTATAGGTGAGAGATAGTTTTGTGATAAGATAATTTGTAACGAGCAACAAGTAACAAAAGTAAATAAAGTCCATCAAGGTGGCCCAATCCTTTTTGTAGCAAAGGACAAGCCTGGACAAATTCTTATATAGAGAAAAGCGCTCCCGAGGACACATGGGAATTATCGTCAAGCTAGTTTTCATCACGTTCATATGATTCATGTTCGGTACTTTGATAATTTGGTATGTGGGTGGACCGGTGCTTGGGTACTGTCCTTACTTGGACAAGCATCCCACTTATGATTAACCTCTATTGCAAGCATCCACAACTACAACAAAAGTATTAAGGTAAACCTAACCATAGCATGAAACATATGGATCCAAATCAGCCCCTTACGAAGCAACGCATAAACTAGGGTTTAAGCTTCTGTCACTCTAGCAACCCATCATCTACTTATTACTTCCCAATGTATTCCTCTAGGCCCAAATAATGGTGACGTGTCATGTAGTCGACGTTCACATAACACCACTAGAGGAGAGACAACATACATCTCATCAAAATATCGAACGAATACCAAATTCACATGACTACTAATAGCAAGACTTCTCACATGTCCTCAGGAACAAACGTAACTACACACAAAGAATATTCATGTTCATAATCAGAGGGGTATTAATATGCATATAGGATCTGAACATATGATTTTCCACCAAATAAACCAACTAGCATCAACTACAAGGAGTAATTAACACTACTAGCAACCCACAGGTACCAATCCCGGACTTAGAGACAAGAATTGGATACAAGAGATGAACTAGGGTTTGAGAGGAGATGGTGCTGGTGAAGATGTTGATGGAGATTGCCCTCTCCCAATGAGAGGATCGCTGGTGATGACGATGGCGATGATTTCCCCCTCCCGGAGGGAAGTTTCCCCGGCAGAACAACTCCGCGGAGCCCTAGATTGGTTCCGCCAAGGTTCCGCCTCGTGGCGGCGGAGTCTTGTCCCGAAAGCTGGCTTATGATTTTTTTTCCTCATCAAAAGACTCCATATAGCAGAAGATGGGCATCGGAGGGCCACCAAGGGGCCCACGAGGCAGAGGGCGCGCCCAGGGGGGTAGGGCGCGCCACCCACCCTCGTGGGCAGGGTGTGGCCCCCCTCCGGAACTTCTTGTGCTTAGTATTTTTATATATTCTAAAAATGACTTCCGTGAAGTTTCAGGACTTTTGGAGCTGTGCAGAATAGGTATCTAATATTTTCTCCTTTTCCAGCCCAGAATTCCAGCTGCCGGCATTCTCCCTCTTTATGTAAACCTTGTAAAATAAGAGAGAATAGGCATAAGCATTGTGACATAATGTGTAATAACAGCCCATTATGCAATAAATATCGATATAAAAGCATGGATGCAAAATGGATGTATCACAGCCCTTGTATATTAAATACAAATGACGATGATATGTTTATTTTGACTCTGTTGCGGCCGTTTATCAGTTGAAAGTGGCCCATCGTCCGCTTCTACCCCTTTGTAGATACTACACAGTGTGTCTCCGCAATAACAAGACAACCCTTAGCCGACGTCTCGGTGCCCGAAGACGGTTGTGTTAGCAGAAACGAGGCAATCAGATATGCGGGCTTTATAACTTTCACTTAGTCATAGGAATTTTAAACTGGGGAAGCTGGCTACGAGCCACCGGTTAGTGTTCGGCGACAGCCGAGGTCAAGCCGTAAACACTTCAGCCAATGTTATGAACGTCCCGTCATTTAACATAGTCATCAGATCGCTGACCAATTTACGCTTATTGTGATAGTCAATTTTCGGCTTTCTCCACTGAGGTGCTTAACCACGCGAGCCGGAAGCACAATCGCAGTGGTTCTACCTTTGCACACCTAGCCGAACAAAGCAGAATGTAGGAGGAAAGCACAGGAGCCGGGCAACCCAACTATTTGACCGAAGACACAATTTGAAACCGATGCATATATAGCAATATCCGAGAATGTTTTTGCCGAATCTCTAAAGGTGTCCGGCGTTGCACTGCGAGACTTATGCTAGAAACACACAAATAGTTTAAAAGTGCCATAAGCTTGGAAAACCAAAAAACGTCAGTAAAAACTTGACATCTGAACAAGATCAAGTGTTCAGTGCCAATCCGAAAATTGGAAAAAATTGTGCTTCTGCCGTGCTTTAACATGCCATATCCGATCTCGAGACTTCACGCGGGTCCGCCTACAGCTTGAAGCTCCTTATCCCAAAGGCAGAGTACTTCTCGGAGGTCAGTTTAGAAAAAGACTTTGCAACGACCAAGAAGAGAACACATTTACTATAAAACAACTCATATAAATTTTAAGAGCCCCCAAGTGACTTGGGTAAAAGAATTTTATGTATAATGATTGTATGTACCGAAGTATTTATATCATATCTGTGTTCACCCAAACTTTAAACGCGTCTTATCTGACCGTCGGCTTCTCCCTCTTCGGTCAAGGGCCAAAAAGTGTTATGTACTCCACCTGTCGAGAATATCAATGATGTTTCCGATAACCAGGCAATCAGGCCATAAGGCTGTAACAGACAAAGCGCGCTCAGGGAACTTATGCTATATAACTGAGGAAGTGTAAGAAGCATCTTTGAAGAAAATAGTACCCCCACCGATACCTTTCTTCGGTTGCTCATTGTTACTATGAGACTTGTGCAACAGATTTTTTTGTACTCATGAGTTCCGTTGTGTGCCGACCATGATTGAAAACAATAAGAGCGCTAGCTTTCGGCTTCACCCAGTCTGAGGTACTAACTTGGATGACCCGGTAGTAACAATCACAGAGGTGCTCCCTTTACCGCCTAGCTGAACAATCGGGAACGTAGGGGTAAGCACATGAGCCAGGCAACCCAGCATGCGAAACACTTAAGTCAACATGGTGCATATTGTGGCGTAATAAACGAACAAGGAACGAAGCCATACAAGTATAATCATATGCACGAGGAAAGGCTTCATAAAGGAAGCCCCTAAATAAACGGGGTATTTGAATTTGTGTGTCACAAAGAAAGTTTTGACAAGGTATTTTGTCACAAACAACTTTTTTGCCAAAAAGGTATAATGCTTGGTCCAACCGAACAAAAATTAAAACTGAAAGTTTTTGAGCATGAAAGCGACTTAGCTCGTTAATGTGTTCGGCATTTATGATGCGGTCCGAGCTTGATGTGGGACGAGGTTCCATTCCCCAAGACGGTCCCGAGGTGGCAGAGCGGAGAGCTCGGCACTCCGAAGTGGTGACATAGCACGACCAATGCAGGCCGGCAGAGTGACGCCGAAGTCCCCAGAGTGGGTTAACGAAGTGTTGACGAAGCCCCCCGTCCAACCGAGGTGACAACACTGCCCGACCCGGATCATTTACCCGTGCACAAAAAATAGTGCAAACCGGAGATAATAGTAATGATAATAAAATTTAAAAAATTGTTGCGTAATAAGTAATTTATGCAAAGTGAGTAATAAAGGAAATATGGCCTGTGCGTCGGACACTCGATGAGGTAGAGCTCTCTCGGCGATGCCGAAGTCCCCGAGGCAACCGAACACGTCAGTATGGCAACACGACCAACAAGGTGATCACGCGAGCCGCTTTACACCGATTGGGACGATGGCGTCGGCTTGCCGAAGAGACCACGTGACGTAGTCGAAGTCCATCACATGCACATGTAAAATAGTGCAGGCCAACAATAATAATATAAATATATAAAAATCCTCGCGTAATTAATTTACGCAAAATAATTTGTCTCAACATAGCCGGTCCCAAGCCCGGGAAAAGGAGGAGGGTTGTGATAGGCATGGCGAGCCAACGTAAAAACTCAGCCACTCTTATGGAGATGAAACCCAAAAGATTTCCATTGGGGCGTAACCCTCTCAGCGACGCGCCACATCGGAACTCGGGTGTGGTGGTAAATGGGCAAGGGTCGGGCCGTCACCCCCCAGGTGGCGCACCGTATCTTGATCCAGATATGGTGGTAAGTGAGCGAGGATCGGGTCATCGCATCCTTAGTGGCGCGCTACATCGGTGCCCGGGATGTAGTGGAAAATGAGCAAGGGTCTTCGCATTTGACTCGATGATTGCGAAGGGTAAGGAAGCTAGCCGAGCCTAGGAGGATTCGCTTAGGTAGCTGGAACGTAGGGTCTCTGACAGGGAAGCTTCTGGAGCTAGTTGATGCAGCGGTTAGGAGAGGTGTTGATATCCTTTGCATCCAAGAAACCAAATGGAGAGGACAGAAGACGAAGGAGGTGGAGGATACCAGCTTCAAGCTGTGGTACACGGGGACGGCTGCAAACAGAAATGACGTTGGCATCTTGATCAACAAGAGCCTCAAGTATGGAGTGGTAGACGTCAAGAGACGTGGGGACCGGATTATCCTGGTCAAGCTAGTAGTTGAGGACTTGGTTCTCAATGTTATCAGTGCGTATGCCCCGCAAGTAGGCCACAATGAGAACACCAAGAGGGAGTTCTGGGAAGGCCGGGAAGACATGGTTAGGAGTGTACAGATTGGTGAGAAGCTCTTCATAGGAGGAGACCTCAATGGCCACGTGGGTACATCTAACACAAGTTTCGAAGGGGCGCATGGGGGCTTTGGCTATGGCATCAGGAATCAAGAAGGAGAAGATGTCTTAAGCTTTGCTCTAGCCTACAACATGATTGTAGCTAACACCCTCTTTAGAAAGAGAGAATCACATTTGGTGACTTTTAGTAGTGGCCAGCACTCTAGCCAGATTGATTTCATCCTCTCGAGAAGAGAAGATAGGCGTGCATGCCTAGACTGTAAGGTGATACCTGGAGAGAGTATTGTACCCCAGCATAAGCGGATGGTTGTTGACTTCCACCTTTGGATTCGTGTCCAGCGGGATAAGCGTGCCAAAGTTGCTAGAACGAAGTGGTGGAAGCTCAAGGGGGAGGTAACTCAGGCGTTCAAGGAGAGAGTCATTAAGGAGGGCCCTTGGGAGGAAGGAGGGGATGTGGACAATGTGTTGATGAAGATGGCGACTTGCATTCGTAAGGTGGCCTTTGAGGAGTTTGGAGTGTCCAAGGGAAGGAGAAGCAAAGATAAGGATACCTGGTGGTGGAATGATGATGTCCAGAAGGCGATTAAAGAGAAGAAAGATTGATTCAGACGCCTATACCTGGATAGGAGTGCAGACAACATAGAGAAGTACAAGATGGCGAAGAAGGTTGTGATGACCCACAAGTATAGGGGATCTATCGTAGTCCTTTCGATAAGTAAGAGTGTCGAACCCAACGAGGAGCAGAAGGAAATGATAAGTGGTTTTCACCAAGGTATTCTCTGCAAGTGCTGAAATAAGTGGTAACAGATAGTTTTGTGATAATATAATTTGTAATAAGCAACAAGTAACAAAAGTAAATAAAGTGCAGCAAGGTGGCCCAATCCTTTTTGTAGCAAAGGACAAGCCTGGACAAACTCTTATATAAGGAAAAGCGCTCCCGAGGACACATGGGAATATCATCAAGCAAGTTTTCATCACGTTCATATGATTCGCCTTCGGTACTTTGATAATTTGATATGTGGGTGGACCGGTGCTTGGGTGATGTTCTTACTTGAACAAACACCCCACTTATGATTAACCTCTATTGCAAGCATCCGCAACTACAACAAAAGTATTAAGGTAAACCTAACCATAGCATGAAACATATGGATCCAAATCAGCCCCTTACGAAGCAACGCATAAACTAGGGTTTAAGATTCTATCACTCTAGCAACCCATCATCTACTTATTACTTCCCAATGCCTTCCTCTAGGCCCAAATAATGGTGAAGTGTTATGTAGTCGACGTTCACATAACACCACTAGAGGCTAGACAACATACATCTCATCAAAATATCGAACGAATACCAAATTCACATGACTACTAATACCAAGACTTCTCCCTTGTCCTCAGGAACAAACGTAACTACTCACAAAGCGTAAACATGTTCATAATCAGAGGGGTATTAATATGTATATAGGATCTGAACATATGATCTTCCACCAATTAAAGCAACTAGCATCAACTACAAGGAGTAATTAACACTACTAGCAACCTACTAGCACCAATCCCGGACTTGGAGACAAGAATTGGATACAAGAGATGAACTAGGGTTTTGAGATGAGATGGTGCTGATGAAGATATTGATGGATATTTCCCTCTCCCGATGAGAGGAGCGTTGGTGATGACGATGGTGATGATTTCCCCCTCCGGAAGGGAAGTTTCCCCGGCGGAACAGCTCTGCCGGAGCTCTAGATTGGATCTGCCAAGGTTCTGCCTCGTGGCGGCGGAGTTTCGTCCCGAAAGGTTGCTTCTGGTTTTTTTCTTGACGGAAGACTTCATATAGAAGAAGATGGTCATCGGAGAGCCACCAAGGGGCCACGAGGTAGGGGGCGCCCCCCACCCTCGTGGACAGGGTGTGGGCCCCCCTGGTCTTCATCTTTGGCAAGGATTTTTCATTATTTATTATAAGGTATTCCGTGGAGTTTCAGGACTTTTGGAGTTGTGCAGAATAGGTCTCTAATATTTGCTCCTTTTCCAGCCCAGAATTCTAGCTGTCGGCATTCTCCCTCCTTATGTAAACCTTGTAAAATAAGAGAGAATAGCCATAAGTACTGTGACATAATGTGAAATAACAGCCCATTATGCAATAAATATCGATATAAAAGCATGGTGCAAAATGGACGTATCAACTCCCCCAAGCTTAGATCTCACTTGTCCTCAAGCGAAAGCCGATAACAATAATATGTCCCCATGTTTAGAGGTAGAGGCGTCGATAAAAATAAAATACGGACACGAAGGCATCATGATTATTCTCATAACAGCAACATATATAGATATTGTCATATGATTACTTATGTTCAAGTGATGATCTATTCACAATGCAAAAGTATGAATCAGAAACCTTATTGAGAACCAACAAACTATAACCTCAGTCATTGAAGCAATTGCAATTTATCATAACATCAGAAAGAGTCTATGTCAGAGCTAAAAAGCAAGTCCACATATTCAACTATCATCTAGTCCTTCATAATTGCTAACACTCACGCCATACTTGTGGTTATGGAGTTTTAATCGGACACAGAGAAAGATAGGGGCTTATAATTTCGCCCCACAACCTTTTACCTCGAGGGTAATGTCAACAATAATAACTCATGCCCCCCTACATCCAATTAGATATATCTATCAGGATCTTTCCAACACACTGTGCTTGCCAAAGTATAAAATGTAAAAAGGAAAGGTGAAGATCACCATGACTCTTGCATAAGGTAGAAGATAATAATAAAAGATAGGCCCTTCGCAGAGGGAAGCAGAGGTTGCCATGCGCTTTTATGGTTGGATGTACAAAATCTTAATGCGAAAGAACGTCACTTTATATTGCCCCTTGTGATATGAACCTTTATTATGTAGTCCATCGCTTTTATTACTTCCACATCACAAGATCGTATAAAGCTTATTTCTCCCACACTAATCATACATATTTAGAGCAATTTTTATTGCTTTGCACCGATGACAACTTACTTGACGGATCTTACTCAATCCATAGGTAGATATGGTGGACTCTCATGGCAAAACTGGTTTAAGGGTATTTGGAAGCACAAGTAGTATCTCTACTTGGTGCTAAGAATTTGGCTAGCAAGAGGGGGAAAGGCAAGCTCAACATGTTGGAGGATCCATGACAACATAGTTTATCTCAGATATAGGAAAACATAACTCATCACGTTGTCTTCCTTGTCCAATATCAACTCTTTAGCATGTCATATTTTAATGAGTGCTCCCAATCATAAAAGATGTCAATGATAATATATTTATATGTGAAATCTCTCTTTCCTTATTACTTCCTATTAATTGCAATGATGACCAAAGCTATGTCTGCCAACTCCCAACAACTTTTAAATCATCATACTCTTCCTATGTGAAGTCATTACTCTCACTAAGATCAATATGAACTTTTGTTTCTTCTTATTCTTTTTCTCTTTTCTTTTATTCACCCAAGATCATAGCAAGAAAATCAAGCCCTTGACTCAACACTAATCTTTATTATATATCTCACGGACTCGATTACATAGAGAGATCATAAAGCAAAACTTAAAACTAGATCATGCCATAAACTTTATTCTACTAGATCAAAATACTACTAATAGGATCAAACTAAGGAAAACGGTAAAGATAGGAGTTGTGATTGTGATACGATACCGGGGCACCTCCCCCAAGCTTGGCAGACACCAAGGGGAGTGCCCATACCCATGTGATTATATCTCCTTCTTTGTTGTTGGTGTAATATTCTTGGCGATGATTCCTCTCAGGATATGATTCTCCTCTTCGAGCTTGTTGACTTGCTGCTTGAGGTCCATTGTTTCCTTATGAAACTTTCCTGTAATGGCTAAAGCTCCTTGCACCCAAGGGTGTTTCATAGCTGCAGGAGAACAAGTGACACTCCTCTTCATATTTTCATAAGAAAGAAATCTAACATTGGAAGGGATAACCGAGTTTGGAATAGCTGAGCTCTGTAGTTCCCCCATCGTGAAGCCAGCTTGGAAGAGAGAGGTGACTTCTTGATCCTCCATGGCATCTACCCTCATTAAGTCAGCCTCCATCTCCTCCTCCGTTGTTGGCCCAAAGTGGTCAGGGTCGCTGTTTGCCCTTGGTTCCGGTGCCGGATTAGATACCCGACTCTCCCCGACTGACTCTTGAGAAGACATCTTGCTCTAATCTGCAGCAACAACAGCTCGAAACAAAAACAGAGAATATTTGCGTGATACGGGAGTCAAAACCTTTGGAAGAATATATAGTGAATTTTTACCGACCAAAATACGTATTATGCAAGAAAACGGAGTCCGGAAGGCACACGAGGTGCTCACGAGGCAGGGGGCGCGCCCAGGGGGGTAGGGCACGCCCTCCACCCTCGTGGGGCCCTCGTGTCCTTCCCGGACTGCTACTTATTTTTCTATTTTTCTAAATATTCCAAAGCGGAGAAATATTGCCTTAAAAACTGTTTTCGAATCGGTTTACTTACCGTACCACATACCTATTCCTTTTCGGAGTCTGAAACATTCTGGAAAGTGTCCCTTATGTATTCCTCCGGGGTTACGGTTTCAATAATATTGGTTACAATATTTATGGGATTACCTGAGATATAATGTTTGATTCTTTAACCGTTTACCACCTTCAGATTTGTGCCTTCAAAGTTTTTGATTTTTATGGCACCGGAACGATAGACCTCCTCGATAACATAGGGTCCTTCCCATTTAGAGAGAAGTTTCCCTACAAAAAATCTTAAACGAGAGTTGTATAGCAATACATAATCACCTACATTAAACTCACACTTTTGTATCCTTTTGTCATGCCATCTTTTAACTTTTTCTTTAAACAACTTGGCATTTTCATAAGCTTGGGTTCTCCATTCATCAAGTGAGCTAATATCAAATAGCCTCTTCTCACCGGCAAGTTTGAAATCATAGTTGAGCTCTTTAATAGCCTAATATGACTTATGTTCTAGTTCGAGCGGTAAGTGACATGCTTTTCCATATACCATTTTATACGGAGATATACCCATAGGATTTTTATATGCAGTTCAATAGGCCCATAATGCATCATCAAGTTTCTTGGACCAATTCTTTCTAGACCTATTAACCGTCTTTTGCAAAATTAATTTGAGTTCTCTATTACTCAATTCTACTTGACCACTAGACTGTGGGTGATACGGAGATGCAATTCTATGATTGACGTCATATTTAGCAAGCATTTTATGGAAAGCACCATGAATAAAATGTGAACCACCATCAGTCATTGAATATCTAGGGACTCCAAACCTCGGAAAAATAACTTCTTTAAGCATTTTAATAGAAGTGTTATGATCAGCACTACTAGTTGGAATAGCTTCTACCTACTTAGTAACGTAATCAACAGCAACTAAAATATGTGTATATCTATTAGAGGCAGGAAAAGGTCCCATATAATCAAAGCCCCAAACATCAAATGGTTCAATAACAAGTGAATAATTCATAGGAATTTCTTGACGTCTACTAATATTACCAATTCTTTGACATTCATCACAAGATAGGACAAACTTACAGGCATCCTTGAAGAGAGTAGGCCAATAAAACCGGATTGCAATACCTTATGTGCAGTTCTATCTCCCGCTGGTGTCCTCCATAAGTTTCAGAGTGGCACTTGCATAGGATCTGTTCCTGTTCATGCTCAGGTACACAACGTCTAATAACACCATCTACTCCTTCTTTATAAAGATATGGGTCATCCCAAAAGTAATGTCTCAAATCATAGAAGAACTTTTTCTTTTGTTGGTATGTGAAGCTAGGTGGTATGAATTTAGCAACAATGTAATTAGCATAATCAGCATACCAAGGAGTACTACGAGAAGTACTTATGACATTTAATTGTTCATCGGGAAAGCTATCATCAATAGGTAGTGGGTCGTCAAGAACATTCTCTAGCCTAGACAAGTTGTCTGCAATGGGGTTCTCAGCTCCCTTTCTATCAATAATATGCAAATCAAATTATTGTAGCAAGAGAACCCATCTGATAAGTCTAGGTTTAGCATCTTTCTTCTCCATAAGATATTTAATAGCAGCATGATCAGTGTGGATAGTTACTTTAGAATCAACAATATAAGGTCTGAACTTATCACAAGCAAATACAACTGCTAAAAGTTCTTTTTCAGTAGTAGCATAATTTCTTTGAGCACTGTCTAGAGTCTTACTAGCATAATGGATAACATTTAATTTCTTATCAACTCTTTGCCCTAGAACAGCACCTACAGCATAATCGCTAGCATCACACATAATTTCAAAGGGTAAATTCCAATCAGGTGGCTGAACAACAGGTGCAGAGACTAATGCTTTCTTAAGTATTTCAAATGCTTCTACACAATTATCATCAAAGAAAAATGGTATATCTTTTTGTAATAAATTAGTCAGAGGCCGGGAAATTTTTGAGAAGTCCTTAATGAACCTCCTATAAAATCCGGTGTGACCAAGGAAACTTCTTATACCTTTGATGTCCTTGGGACATGGCATCTTTTCAATAGCATCAACCTTGGCTTTATCAACTTCAATACCTCTTTCAGAAACTTTATGCCCCAAGACAATACCTTCATTAACCATAAAGTGGCACTTTTCCCAATTCAAGAAAAGATTAGTTTCTTCACATCTCTGCAAAACTCGATCAAGATTACTCAAGCAATCATTAAAAGAAGATCCATAGACAGAAAAGTCGTCCATGAAAACCTCACAAATCTTTTCACAAAAGTCAGAGCATATAGCCATCGTGCATCTTTGAAAGGTAGCAGGTGCATTACATAAACCAAAAGGCATACGTCTATAAGTAAAAGTACCAAAAGGGCATGTAAAAGTAGTCTTTGATTGATCTTTAGCCGACACAGGTATTTGAGAGAAACCGGAATAACCATCTAGAAAGCAATAATGTGTATGTTTGCATAATATTTCTAGCATTTGACTGATAAAAGGTAAGGGCTAATGATTTTTCTTAGTAGCCTTATTCAATTTGCGGAAATCAATTACCATCCTATAACCTATAATAATTCTTTGTGGAATCAATTCATCTTAATCATTAGGAACAACAGTAATACCTCCCTTCTTAGGGACACAATGAACAGGACTTACCCACTGACTATCAGCAACGGGATAAATTATACCTGCCTCCAGAAGCTTTAGTATTTCTTTTCTTACCACTTCTTTCATTTTAGGATTCAGACGTCGTTGAGGATCACAAACTGGTTTGGCATCTGCTTCACAATTTATTTTATGTTGACATAGAGTGGGACTAATGCCCTTAAGATCATCAAGAGTATATCCAATAGCAGCACGGTGCTTCTTCAGAGTTTTCAATAATCTTTCTTCTTCATGCTCTGAAAGGTTAGCACTAATAAAAACAGGATATATCTTCTTTTCATCAAGATAAGCATATTTAAGATTATCAGGCAACGGTTTAAGCTCAAACACGGGATCACCCTTAGGTGGAGGGGGATCCCCTAGGATTTCAACAGGCAAATTGTGTTTCAGGATGGGTTCATGTTTAAAGAATACTGCATCTATTTCCCTTCTTTCATTCATAAACATATCATTTTCATGGTCTAGCAAATATTGTTCTAAAGGATCACTAGGAGGCACGACAATAGAAGCAAGACCAATAATTTCATCCTTACTAGGCAATTCTTCTTCACGATGTTGTTTACTAAATTTAGAGAAATTAAATTCATGAGTCATATCATCTAAGCCGACAGTAACAACATCCCTTGTGCAATCTATGGTAGCATTAACAGTATTCAAGAAGGTTCTACCAAATATAATGGGACAAAAGCTATCTTGTGGGGAACCAAGAACAAGAAAATTAGCAGGATATTTAGTTTCCCCACACAAGACTTCAACATCCCTAACAATTCCCATTGGTGAAATAGTATCTCTATTAGCAAGTTTAATAGTGACATCAATTTCTTCTAACTCAACAGGTGCAATGTCATGCATAATTTCTTTGTATAAGTCAATAGGTATTGCACTAGCACTAGCACCCATATCACATAAGCCATGATAACAATGATCTCCTATTTTAACAGAAATAACAGGCATGCCTACCATAGGTCTAGGTTTATCTGTATCACAGGGTTTAGCAATTCTAGCAGTTTCATTACAAAAGTAAATAACATGCCCATCTATATTATCAGACAAGAGATCTTTAACAATAGCAATATTAGGTTCAACTTTAACTTTCTCAGGAGGTGTATATGTTTTAATATTGCTTTTACGAACCATAGTTGA